>NC_133180.1:852500-865000 GCF_049306965.1 Danio rerio | reverse complement strand
AGTGTGTGTTTGTGTCTACATGAGTGTGTGCAAGTGTAAGTGTCGATGTGTGTGTCTGTCTGTGTCTATAAGCATGTGTGTGTGTGTGTGACTCAGTGCTTTATATTTGGTGTGTGTGTCAGTAAGCGAGTGTCTATTTGTGTCTACATGAGTGAGTGTGTGTGTGTGTTCGTTGATTGCATGTTTGTGTGTGTGTGTGTTCATTAATGCGAGTATGTGTGTTCATGCGAGTCTGTTTGTATCAGTGTGTATCAGTGTGTGTGTATCAATCTGTGTGTTTATTGATGTGTGTGTTAGTGTGTATCAACTTGTGTGTGTGTGTTTGTGTGTGTATTAGTGTGTTTATCAATCTGTGTGTGTGCACATCAGAGTGTGTATCAATCTGTGCGTGTTTGTTTGTGTATCTGTGTGTGTATCAATCTGTGCGTGCGTTTGTGTGTGTATCAGTGTGTGCATCAATCTGTGTATGTGTGCATTTGTGTGTGTGTATCAATCTGTTTGTATTGATGTGTGTGTGTTTGTGTGTGTATCAGTGTGTGTCTCAATCTGTGTGTGTGTGTGTGTGTGTGTGTGTGTGTGTGTGTGTGTGTGAGAGAGAGAGAGAGAATGTCTGTGTCTGCATGTGTGTGCAGAGTGTGTGTGAGTGTGCATCTACGTTAATATGTCTGTAGAGTGTGTGTTTGTGTCTACATGAGTGTGTGCAAGTGTAAGTGTCGTTGTGTGTTTGTGTGTCTGTCTGTGTCTATAAGCGTGTGTGTGTGTGTGTGACTCAGTGCTTTATATTTGATGTGTGTGTCAGTAAGTGAATGTCTATTTGTGTCTACACGAGTGAGTGTGCGTGTGTGTGTGTGTGTGTGTGTGTGTGTGTGTGTGTGTGAGTGTGTGTGTGTGTGTGTGTGTTCGTTGATTGCATGTTTGTGTGTGTGTGTGTGTTCATTAATGCGAGTATGTGTGTTCATGCGAGTCTGTATGTATCAGTGTGTATCAGTGTGTGTATCAATCTGTGTGTGTATTGATGTGTGTGTGTTTGTGTGTATCAACTTGTGTGTGTGCGTTTGTGTGTGTATTAGTGTGTGTATCTATCTGTATGTGTGCACATCAGAGTGTGTATCAATCTGTGCGTGTTTGTGTGTGTATCAGTGTGTGCATCAATCTGTGTCTGTGCATCTGTGTGTGTATCAGGGTGTGTATCAATCTGTGTATGTGTGCATTTGTGTGTGTGTATCAATCTGTTTGTATTGATGTGTGTGTGTTTGTGTGTGTATCAGTGTGTGTATCAATCTGTGTGTGTGCATTTGTGCGTATCAATCTGTGTGTGTGTGTGTGTGTGTGTGTGTGTGTGTGTGTGTGTGAGAGAGAGAGAGAGAGAGAGAGAATGTCTGTGTCTGCATGTGTGTGCAGAGTGTGTGTGAGTGTGCATCTACGTTAGTATGTCTGTAGAGTGTGTGTTTGTGTCTACATGAGTGTGTGCAAGTGTAAGTGTCGATGTGTGTGTGTGTCTGTCTGTGTCTATAAGCATGTGTTTGTGTGTGTGACTCAGTGCTTTATATTTGGTGTGTGTGTCAGTAAGCGAGTGTCTATTTGTGTCTACATGAGTGAGTGTGCGCGCGTGTGTGTGTGTGTGTGTGTTCATTAATGCGAGTATGTGTGTTCATGAGAGTCTGTATGTATCAGTGTGTATCAGTGTGTGTGTGTATCAATCTGTGTGTGTATTGATGTGTGTGTGTTTGTATCAACCTGTGTGTGTGCGTTTGTGTGTGTATTAGTGTGTGTATCAATCTGTGCGTGTTTGTGTGTGTATCAGTGTGTGTATCAATCTGTGTGTGTGCATCTGTGTGTGTATCAATCTGTGTGTGTATTGATGTGTGTGCGTTTGTGTGTATCAGTGTTTGCATCAATCTGTGTGTGTGCATCTGTGTGTATCAGTGTGTGTATCAATGTGTGTGTGTGTGTGTGTGTGTGTGTATCAATCTCTGTGTGTTTTGATGTGTGTGTGTTTGTGTGTGTATCAGTGTGTGTATCAATCTGTGTGTGTGCATTTGTGTGTGTATCAATCTGTGTGTGTGTGTGTGTGAGCATTTGTGTGTATCAATCTGTGTGTGTATTAATGTGTGTGCGTTTGTGTGTGAGTGTATTAGTGTGTGTGCGTTTGTGTGTGTATCAGTGTGTGTGTCAATATGTGTGTGTATGTATGTGTGTGCGCATGTTTATCAGTGTGTAAAGCATGTATGTGATATATATGCATGTATGAGTATGTGCTTTATCAGTGTGTGAGTGTGTATGTATCAGGGTGTGAGCATATATAAGGGTGTGTGTGTCTATAAATCAATTTGTGTGTGTGTGTGTGCATGTCTGTATCAGTGTGTGTTGATTAGGGTTTGTGTGTGTGTTTGTCTGTGAGTCTGTGCATCTGTCGGTGTCTCTGTGAGCATGTGTGTGTATGTGTGTGTGTGTGTGTGTGTGTGTGTGTGTGTGTGTAACACTGGTCTATCCGTGTCGCTGCAGCTGGGCATCTGGGAGCAGCAGACGGCTGGATGATAGAGGTGTGTGTCGGGGTCAAACGCGTGCGCTGGTGTGTGTGTGTGTGTGTGTGTGAGGGTGTATAGGAGTCGAGGATCAGTATGCAGAGCAGCGTGTGTGACAAACGGACACTGCGCTGCTGGAGAGAGTAAATGCCAAGAGGAGCGCGCACAAGAATACTGATGCACACACACACACACAGAAAGACCAGGGTGTGTGTGTGTGTCTGTGTGACTCAGACCTAATGTCACCAGTGAAGGAGGAGAACATGGTATTTGAGTGTTCAGTCAGTTGTAGAGACACAATAACAAACATCTCTACATGTGTACACAATAAACATGCACTGCTCTTAACACACACACACACACACACACACTTCATCACACTCTATACCACGCCTCTACTGAGTGCTGGACTCTGATTGGCTGCTGGTCACTCTCAGGTGTTTGGTTATTGTCAGATAAAGGCTCAGCTAAAGTAGTTCCGGCAGGTTTAGAGCGCAGCATCTTCTGAATGAATAAGATGATTGAAATGACTGTGAAATCTTCATCTGACACACACACATGTGTGTTCTGCAGGATCAGTCATGTACAGAACACACATCACTGTTGGAGAGCGCTGGGGTGAGGAGTCCACACTGAAAACTGAATACATGATCCACAAAGCAGATATCCACTAATAATAGAGCCGGTAGATGATTTGTGGATGATTAAAGACTCTGGCACCTGCAACTCCTTTATTTTTACTCTTTTATTTATATATTTATATAGATTTTATGTATGAATTCATTTTATGCATTTTTGAGATCGATTCTGAGATCATATAATTCATTTCAAGCCTTTTTTATGTAGTTTATTTCTGTTTATTATGTTTACAAGGTCAATGCACATTAATGAACATC
The DNA here is from genome assembly GCF_049306965.1 of Danio rerio. Lineage (NCBI taxonomy): Eukaryota > Metazoa > Chordata > Actinopteri > Cypriniformes > Danionidae > Danio > Danio rerio. The sequence continues at coordinate 861,579 of NC_133180.1, read as the reverse complement.
ACTGTAAAATGATTTTACATTTTTCATTTTAGAACATTTTTGAGATCATATAACTCATTTTATGCATTTTAACACCTTTATGGAAATCAGATCATTAATTTTTTGCATTTTAAGATCATTTTTTACATCATATAACTGATTTTATGCATTTTTAAGACAATTTTTGAAATCGTATAATAAGTTTTATTCACTTTTAGATTATTTTTGAGATCATATAACCAATTTTATGCATTTTAAGATAATTTTTAAGATCATATAACCAGTTTTATACATTTAAGGATGATTTTTGAGATCAGGTCATTCATTTTATGCATTTTAACACCTTTTTCAAAATCATATAACTAATTTTATGCATTTTTAAGACAATTTTTAAAATCATTTAATAAATTTTATGCACTTTTAGACCATTTTTGAGATCATATAATTCATTTTATAAATTCTTTTAGATAATTTTGTCATTAGTCTGACACAGCATGACCAACAGAAGCAACATGAGCAAATCAAATCAACATCCAGACAACAAGCCAAAGTCAATAATCCAAAACACACCTGAAAAACAGACAAAACACACTCCAGAATGAGCATCTCACCTCAGACCTGTCTGACTCAACCTAAGCAATCCCAAAAAACAGGTAAATCCAATATGATCAGTCCACACGCTTGATTAATGTAGGAAATATCTGTACCGAAAGGTTAAAGTTCAAGAAAACAAACCTCAAACAAACACTCTTCATCCCTTCAAAATAAAGCGCAGCACAAAATTGGCTTCAGTCAGTCACTTCACACACACACACACACACTCACACACGCACACACACATACATGTGCACACATTGATTTGTTTGATCAGATGAAATGCATATTTAATGTAATAAGGCTTATTAGGCAGTTTGTGTTTGTGTGTGTATGTGAGTGTGTCTGTGCGTAATCGGGTGTGTGTAGTTTTTCGCCCTGAACAGACAGTTTTTGTATCATAATGCATCTTGTGTATTATGCGCTGTAATGCAGTGAGTCTGAGCTGTATATTATATTGTCCATCACTGTCAGCACTCAGAGATTGACCTTTGAGATGCCTCACACACACACACACACACACACACACACGATCAACACTGAGATTAACACTGAGACTCTATGAGCTGTCAATCTGCACACAAAGCGCCGGCACTGATGGAGAGTTGAGCAGAATGAACACCCCCTGTTGATTCTCTTGAGTGGTTTAATCCAGGTGATGTTCATGCACATTCAGTCAGTGAAGCCGGTTCTAGTAAAGCTCCAGCAGGGGTGTTCAGATGGAGCTGTGTGGAGTCATTACGGTTTAAATTGGCCATGAGGTTTAAACGTGCTCGTCTTAGTTTTAGCTTTATTTAATAATGCTTTTCATGTGCACTTCAATATTTTCTAAATATGTATTAGCCTTTATAATTGTTTAATCAATAATCATAACCTCTCGCCCTCAAAACCTGCTGTCTTTATCTCTGATATGGGGCTGGGCAATGAGTAATACTGGGTGGAGCTATCAGTCCTATGGGGGCCGGGGCCGGGCTATGAGTTATATAGAGCAGGGCTATCAGTCATATAGGTGAGGCTATCAGTCATATAGGTGAGGCTATCAGTCATATAGGTGAGGCTATCAGTCATATAGGTGAGGCTATCAGTCATATAGGTGAGGCTATCAGTCATATAGGGTGGGGTTATCAGTCCTTTAGGGTGGGGCTATCAGTCATATAAGGGGGGGCTATCAGTCCTTTAGGGCGTTGTTATCAATCATTTAGAGCGGGCTATAACTCCTTTAGAGTGCAGGTTATTAGTCATTTAGGGTGGGGCTATCAGTCCTTTAGGGTGGACCTATCAGTCATATAGAGTAGTGCTATCAGCCATATAAGGCGGGGCTATCAGCCATTTAGGGCGGGGGTATCAGCCATTTAGGGCGGGGCTATCAGTCATTTAGGGCGGGGCTATCAGCCATTTAGGGCGGGGGTATCAGCCATTTAGGGAGGGCCTATCAGTCATTTAGGGCAGGCTATCAGCTATTTAGAGCAGGGCTATCAGACATTTAGAGCGGGGCTATCAGACATTTAGGGCGGGGTTATCAGACGTTTAGGGTGGGTTTATCAGACATTTAGGGCGGAGCTATCATGTCTTTAGGGTGGAGTTATCAGTCATTTAGGGTGAAGCTATCAGACATTTAGGGCGGGGTTATCAGACATTTAAGGTGGGGCTATAAGTCCTTTAAGGTGGAGCTCTCAGACATGTATGGCAGGGCTCTCAGTCCTTAACACCCAATTCACACAGGTACAGCGTCAATGCATGACGGAGGGCGTGTCTGAAGTTGGGGTCGACGTGATCGTCATAGCAGCGTCAGCCAATGAAATGAATCTGCAACCAGCTACTGTCTGAGCTGAGGTATTTACACAAAGTGATCTGATTGGCTGGCGCTTCCATTGGTGCTTGAAAGTTGAGAAATTCTCAACTTCTTAATTGAGCAACGCCACTGAAGCTACGCCGACAGACCCACAGTTCAGTTCGGCAATGCTTGACATCACTCATTCAAAGTGAATGGGAAGTGTTGAAGTGTTGTGAATCAGGCATTAGGGCGGGGCTACAAGTCATTCAGGGTGTGTCTATCAGTCTTTTACAGTAGAGCTATCAGACATGTATTGCACGGCTGTCATTTAATAAGGGCGGAGCTATCAGTCCTTTAGGATGGGGATATCAGTCATTTAAGGCGGGGCTATCAGTCATTTTGGGTGGAGCTATCAGTCCTTTAAGTTGGGATCAGGTCCGGGAGTGATGTGAATGGACCTGCCTGATTCATGTGGTATCTGCAGGTCAGACGGGGAGTGATTTCTGCATTTATTAAGCTTTATTAAATGTTTAGTCTGCTTTAATGACGTTTCCACAGCTCTTCTATAGTGAATAACAGCAGTAAAGCTCTTGAGTGAGTCTCTCCTGTCATTATCTGATGCATTCAGTCACATGTTCACTCACTGATCAATTCATTACAGAAGGAGATCATCAGTCGTCCGGCTGGCAGAACAACAATCAAACCTCATGGAGATTCAATCAGAAAACACTCAGCTCCTGCATTTGTTATGAAAAATACTCAACACCTCACTGCAGAACTTAAACGAGACCTAATCTGCCTGTTTTACAAGATATCTGCTGTCTGTAGAGTGTAGAGGCGTTTCAGCTGAGAACAGCACACAGATGATGTTCTCCAGCTCTCTGAAGCTGACCCTTTCAGGCTGTGATCCTAATTGTGGTGATTTGGTGACTGTCACCTTAAATGCAAATCAGACTGTGTTCTATTTAGAAGAGGGCGGAGCTACAGACACCTGTGCGTCAATAAAACATCATAATCAAAACTCTAATGGACAGACGGCTGCTTCTCACTCAAGGCTGCTGTTTATGCTAATGAGATGGAGAGATGGACACTAGTGGGCGGGGCTTTCCCCCTCTGATGACACGTACAAAGGGAGAATGTCAATCAAAGTGTTTCTGCATCAAGTCTGATTAGAACAAACACAATTAGTTCATGTTGACCATTAGAGGCTGCTAGAGATACTCACACACTGCTGACACACACACACACACACACACACACACACACACACACACACACACACACACGTACACACACACACACACACACACACACACAACTGGGTTTAAACCCTGCATAAACATCATTTCTGCATAACAGCTGCCCTTTAAAGTCCATCTGAGATAGTCCTCAGAAACCTGTGAAAAACACATTATTCAGACAGCAGGAGGATTACGTTAAGTGTGCAGTTTCTCACATTATATACACTGTAGATAGGAGGAAAAGTTTAAAGTCTGGTGCATGTCATCAGAGCACAGGCGTGAATACAAATGTGCAGCTTGGCTGAAGGAAGTGCTGCTAAAGTCCAGATTTTAAGCTCTTTGAAAATGTGCACCGGCGCTGTTTTCTACAGATACGAACACAGGTAAAGCATAACAAAATACACACTTAAATGACGTGCAATGAAGGGAAAAACTGCAATAATGCCTGTTATACTGCATCTCTCACTTGTTTCTTATGCAGATATCTAAAATTGCAGAAATAATCAGTCAAAATGAGGAGAGTTAAAACAACAGAATAACCGGACAATGGAGGAGCAGAATAAAACATTTAACTTTTAAATAAGATTACCATTCATACCACACTTATTATGTTCAGGCCCGGATGGCTAATCAGGAGCACTGGGAGAAATCCCGGTGGGCCGGTCCGTTTTTTGGCTGCGAGGGCCGGTGTCCCAAGCTGCTTGCACTCTCAGAAGTTGCACTTTATTTATTTATTTATTAATTTGACCATAGCCTCACTATTTTTATTCATTATTTTGCCGCAGCTCTAGGTTAATGATGATGTAACTAAGTTATAATTCCAAATAGCGGCACCTTATATTAATGAATATTACACCTGCTCAATGAAAATCAGATGATTCACTACATAATAAATCTGACAGAACTTCTAAAATATCAGAAATCTAAAAAAGTGAGAAAAAGAATAGACATCAAGACATGCCGTCTTGGTCTAGATCACAGGTGTCAAACTCAGTTCCTAGAGGGCCGCAGCTCTGCACAGTTTAGTTCCAACCCTAATTAAACACACCTGATCAAACTCATTGAGTCCTTCAGGCTTGTTTGAAACCTACAGGTAAGTGTGTTGGAGCAGGGTTGGAACTAAACTGTGCAGGGCTTCAGCCCTCCAGGAATTGAGTTTGACACCCCTGGTCTAGTGGTTAGCACGCAGCGTTATTACGCCGCCGATCCGAGTTCGATCCTCAGCAGGATCATTTATTTTTTATTTATTTATTTTTTATTTAGTGTTAAGACAAATAATACTGTTTGGGTAACTTATGTAGGGGTACAATTTTGTGTGTGTGTGTGTGTGTGTGTGTGTGTGTGTGTGTGATGCTGACGACCGTTACAAAGGACTGGATATCTATAAAGAACTAATGTTCTCATATTTATGAAAAACATTTGAAGCTCTAAAGCAGCTGTGTCCTTGAAAAAAACGTGTTAGTGCAACACAATCTCACGGCAATTCGTAACTTTTTCATTTAGTGGCTAATTCGTATGAATTCGTACGATCTAATTCGTACAATTTAGTACGATTTGCTTTTCCCCCAATGACGGTTGGGGTTAGGGGTGGGGTTAGGTGCCACGCCTCCTTTTTAAAATCGTATCATTTCGTACGACTGAAATCGTACGAATTCGTACGAATTAGCCACTAAACTGGCAAAACGTAAAATACTTACGTTTTCTCGTGAGATCAGGCTGGTTAGTGTCATTAGAAACTGAATTGGAAATAACGTTATTTTAATATAGTCAGTCGTCGACTGAGGTGGGCCGGTCTAAGGCTTGAAACTCCAGAGCTAAAAAGGAGTCCCACTCCAGCCCTGATTATGTTGGCTGATTATTCTGCTTGTTTCAGGGAAAAACTCACTTATTTTTTTCATTTTTTTCTGAAAGCAACACAAAATTGTATTCTTGTCTAGAAAATGCGTCTTGATTTAAGAATATTTAAATATTTGCATTAGAAACCAGACAAAAACTCAAAGAAAAGCATTGCTGCAGTGTGAATGAACATTGGTTTTGTCTACTGAAAGCCTAGATTATTAACATGTCGTTTCTATTTTGTAGTTTGTACAGCTTTAGTAAATGCCACATGACGTGAACGTGTATTAAAAACAGAGTGTTCATAATAACATTGCTTAAAGTGTGTTTGTGTTCTTCCAGTATTTGTTAGCATTTCCTGTTTATTTTGTCTTCTGTATTTGCTTTTATCTGTTTTTATATTTGAGTATCCAGCATTGTAAAAATAATAACTGAGTTCTACACAATTGCTTTGTGTTGGGAAAACATGAAGGAATTAAGTTAACTCAATTATTTCAACTCATTTAAGTGGATTGAAGATTGTCCCACCCAAAATAACTCAGTAGTCTTTGTGTTTCATTCATTCTCTTTCCTTCCTAGTCCCTTATTTATCAGAGGTCACCACAGTGGAATGAACCGGCAACTATTTCAGCATATTTTCAGCACTATAGCGCATGTGTTTGGACTGTGGGGGAAACCGGAGCACCCGGAGGAAACCCACAACAACACAGGGAGAACATGCAAACTCCACACAGAAACGCCAACTGACCCAGCTGAAGCTCAAACCAGAGACCTTCTTACTGTGAGGCGACAGTGCTGACCACAGCGCCACCGTGTGGTGTTTCAGTTGATTTTAAATAAGTCGTTTGATCAATCAGCAAACATCATTCTTTGATTGAACCTTTGTGTTGGGACATGGAAAAAATTAAGTTAACCTATTAGTTCTTCCACATTTAAGTGGATTAAAGATCAAGTTGTCTCAGCTCATTTTAAATAAGTAGTTATTAAAAGAACAGACAGCAAACACTGATGTTGTCTTTGATATTTGCTCGTTTTGGCTTCGGCATATTATGTAGAGAAAGTGCTGTAGACACAAAACTGTATTATTGTTATGTGAGCTGACAGGATGATGATGGAGTGCTCTAGATCTCTCCTTCAGACACGTATAACATATGATTATTGACCCCGGCAGCGAATGCCCTCAATATTTCCCACCGCAGAATGACCATCGCGGGCGTCTCTCCATCCCTGAGACTCATCCTGGGGCTTTGGGCTCGCTCTTTAAAAGCAGGATTTATCTTCTGGCCATTGGAAAACTTATGGGGTTGATCCTGAAGCGTGCATCAGTGACCTCCGGCTCATATCCAGGGCTTAATACTGATGTGGGCTTATCGGCGCGCACAAAAAGCTTCTGAAGTGTGTGTTTGTGAGGTGATTTGACCCCGTAAATCCGCCCGGCTCACCACTGATTCATTAAGGTATTGTTGAGGTTAAAGTCTCTGGAATGAATTTTCTGAGAGCGGCGGGAAATGAAAGCCGCAGGAAGAATTGGGAGCGGAAAGGCCTGACAGAACTCGATGACAAATAAAGAATATAATATATAACCAATATAACCTCTCGCTGACACTGATTCAGCTTCATCCAGTGGAGCGCGCTGTTAACCCGAACCTCCAGCACAGCCTGCGACTCCAGACACGAATAACACACCTACAACTAAATCCGTCCTCATTATTATGATTATGAGACAAAATCAAATTCTGAGAGTTTTATCATGTGTGAACGAGTGGCCCAAAATACACAAAAGAACGAAGGAAACAGCACAACACTGAAAACAAGCTTTTCTTACCCAGGGCATAAGGCGCAAGATGTGTTTGGCGTGATTTGCTGCTATTTTCAGACCAGCGCAACTGTAATTTTCACCGTTGGTTAAATAGTAAATCTATTTCTGTCACTCTGTGAACTCATGGGTGCTGGTCTATAGAGGAGATGTGTTAAGGTGCATTGTTGGAGCGCTGCTATTCTGAGGAGCTAAAATAGACCAACAGCACCATTGACCAACTAAGAGCTGCTCTAGAGTCCAGCAGAGTGTGTTAGTTATGCACATATGCAGGTCCAAATGCTGAACACACACAGGATGATCAGCAACACACAAATATCTCTACAGATGAAAACAATTAAAGGATTAAAATGATCCAGAAATGATGATTTTCACCACTGCCTCCATGCCTTCTTCACCCCGGGGGCTTCTTCAGTTTAGTGATGACCATCTGCATCTGTATAATGTGATTATTATGATCAGTATTATTGATTATCTGCAGATTTATACTTGCTTTATTAAACACAAGTGTAGATGTGTCCAGCTGTGGGGTTTTGGAGGCGTCTGCATCAGCATATGTGGATAAGAACAGGACGTGTGTTTGGATATAACTCAGTTTTCTGAGCACACTTCATTATTATTGTTCATTTATTCCTTTGCTGGAGATCAGAACTGAATTTTGAAATAGTTTTGAAGCAAATCTTTGCGCCTAACAAAGGAAATTAAATCTGTGGGCTGATGGATGTGTTCAGTGGAGTGAGTTTCCACCGTTTCCTCACTCCACCAAAGTAAAGGAGTAAAGTAAAGGAATAAAGTAAAGAGGCTGAATAGAGGAGGCTCGTTCTTTATCCTCACGCTGCAGATGCTCTATTTAACTGTGTTCTTGCTGATGAAGCGTTCAGCTTCTACACTTACAAAGTTCACTATGTAAATAGCAAATGCACCATGGAGCGACGCAACTGACTCTAAGGGTGCTTCACACCTAGACTTTTGTCTCTGAACCGGTCTTGTTTGCCCAGTTAGTTTGGCATATGTGCATCTAGCAATCACACTCGGATTTGTGCCAAAACAATCGGTCCGAGATCGTCTAAATGAGGTGGTCTTGGCTTGATTGAAACAAACTTTGGAGTAGATCGATTGTAGTGAGAAAGTGATAAGATCCAAGCCCGGCTGTATCACAGTGTATTATGGATTTGTCATAGTCATGTATACTAATATGAAGAGAGAATTATGAGTAGGCAGGAGGTCATTTATTCATTCATTCATTAATTTTCTTGTCGACTTAGTCCCTTTATTAATCCGGGGTCGCCACAGCGGAATGAACCACCAACTTATCCAGCGTGTATTTTACACAGCGAATGCCCTTCCAGCCACAACCCATCTACAAACACTCACACACACACTCATACACTACGAACAATTTAGCCTACTCAATTCACCTGTACCGCATGTGTTTGGACTGTGGGGGAAACCGGAGCACCCGCACAGAAACGCCAACAGAGCCGAGGATCGAACCAACAACCCAGCGACCATCTTGCTGTGATGCAACAGCACTACCTACTGTGCCACTGCTTCGCCGGCGTGAGGTCATTCTACCGGTAAATGTGCGTTTCATGTAAAATACAAAAGTGAAAGCATGCTGAACTATTAACGAGAGCTGTTTATCAGTTAGGAAAACTGACTATACTGCAGTCTAGGTTCATCTGTAATTTCTCTATAATGTAAAGCCTATAATGCACAGGCCAACTGCTCTGTATGAGAAAGTCTCACCTCTGATTTATATTTGGTGATGACGTCTGTGGGTGTCACCATTCATAATTAAAGTGCAGCTTTGCGCTTATATTGTCTTAATGCTCATCG
>NC_133180.1:840000-842500 GCF_049306965.1 Danio rerio | reverse complement strand
CACCACCATTAAAGCCCAGAGAAGCAGACATCCGTACACTGTACACCAATAAGCTCAAATATTCTTTTCCAGTTATTAACTTTTGTCGTGGCTTCTTTTGGCTTTAATAAACTCATCCCTCAGCTTTTTAACAAAAACTTCCTCCTTTCCCACGGCTGTTGCAATTTCTAGCCAATAATATTGATCATCAGGTTATCTCTATGATAAGGTGTCTGTACAGTCGTACTGTTTCAGACAAAACCTCTTCAAAGAGTTTCATACTCAAACTCAAACATGATGCCGCGTGAACTGTTCGCCCGAGTCTCAAAAAATTAAGTGTGCGTTCACACCTGTGAATCGATACAGTTGTACTGAAACAGAGATTACAAATGTTACAGTGTTGCTCTTGGTGCGGTTCGCTTTCACACTGCAAAGTTTCTAATCGGACCAAAAGAGCTAAATCAAGTCACGTGTGAGTAAACTCTCCTCACATTGGTCAGAGTGTCAGGGTTTATTTTGCAGTGTCCCGCTCAGCTGTCAGGAGAGGAGGTGGTTTGGTGGTGATTGACAAGGTGCGCGTGATGTGTCTGAGGAGAGATGCGGTGGGGAGGGGTGAGAAGGGTGCGCGACGATGCCTATTTGAGGACCGGGAGGGAGACGCGAGATCACCAGGAGATCATCACTCGCTTGCGGGCATCCGGAGACTCGCGAAACTTCCCGCCATACTCATAATTCTCTCTTCATATAGCCGTATTACATATCCATAAAACACTGTGATATAACCGCGCTCGGATCGGATCGCTTTCTCACTGCAATCGATCCGCTCTAGGGTTCGTTTCAATCGAGTCGAGACCACCTCATTCAAGCAATCTCAGAGCGATTGATTTGGCGCGTATCCGGGAGCGATTGCTGGTTTCACATATGACAAACGAACCGCGCTAACTGGGCAAACGAGACCGGTTCCCAAACAAAAGTGTCGGTGTGAAAGCACCCTTACTGCGGTCGCCAGCCGAAATCATGTCACGCACCCAAAGCAAACCTCCACACACAGCGATGACGTCACATTCACCGTGCACACTGAGTTCAACAACAACAGACTCATTTATAGTTGTAATACCGCAAATTACATCAGGACTAGAGAAATAAAGAACTACAACACCACGAAAAGCACCAACAACAACAAGACAAGGAATTGAAATAAGCATTAGACGAATCAGGAAAATAAGACCTGTGCTAAAAATATTCACGACCTAGAACGGCCAACTCAAGACTTTTTAGGGCCTAAAATTTAGATTTTTACATTGTAGATTTAAGACCCCGCAGAAACCCTGATATACCCTGACCTTAACATTGTCTTTTAAAACATTATTGACGAAACAAACTATTAGAAATAAGCTTTATCCCGACTCCAGGAGGATTACTGTTGTGTTTCAGGAAATACTGTGAAGATCTCTTTGGTATGTTGAAGATCACATTAATTTAAATGAACGGGAGGACAAAAGAACAGACTTCACTGCATGTGTTGAAGTTTACAGCTGCTGAAATGTGCCTCGATGTAGCTGAATATCAGAAGTGTGTTCATCAGACGTGACCAATAAATGAACATGGAAGATTATTCAGAGTTCAGGGTATTTTCTTAGCTCGTTTATGAAGACTGCAGAGTGATGCAAGAACAAAAATGACTTGAATAATTGTTTAAGTAGTTTGTGATGTGTGTTTAAGTGTGCTCCTGGCCCCTGCCCGGCCCCCATTTACTCTGGTGCAGAACCGCCACGGCACATATGTGGAACAGGAAACACAGTCAACTGCTTTAAACCAAACCATTTACTCAGTGTGTGTGTGTGTGTGTGTGCTGCATCTCTGGCCAGTGTTTAACCCTCACATCTCTGATCACAGGCTGTAAAACTGAAGCTCTTAGTGTAATTTATGAGCACTTATGGAGATTAAAGATGCAGGAGAGCGTCTGGAGCACGTGAGCGGAGACTCTAATCATTAATTCACAGCATGACGAGCTCAAGAGTCCTTCAGAACCGCAGAAACACACAGAGAAGGTAAACCTCAGATAAACACACACTGAGTTACTCGACAACAGACCGTCAGCTGGAGACACGCTAACACATCAACACCTATGATGACTGAACATTAAAGAGAGAAATTCCCCTCATGAGGGGTTTAACCCCAGTAGTGTGTGTGTGTGTGTGTGTGTGTGTGTGTGTGTGTGCAGCCTCTAATGCTCTACATGAATTAATTGTGTTTGTTATAATCAGACTTGATGCAGAAACACTTTGATTGACATTCTCCCTTTGAACGTGTCATCAGAGGGGGAAAGCCCCGCCCATCTCATTAACATAAACAGCAGCCCTGAGTGAGAAGCAGCCTTCTGTCCATTAGGCGTTAGAGTGTTTGAGCTGCGGAAGATAATGTAAATAGTATTATAGATGTGGAGTTTTAGATGAAGCACACACACATACATACACACATCAGAACTCACACTCACTCACACAATAGAACTCACACACAC
>NC_133180.1:832500-837500 GCF_049306965.1 Danio rerio | reverse complement strand
TCAACCGGTGTGATTGCATTTATAAACCAAAATAATGCAGTCTAAACATATAGCAATCATGACAAACTCTAAACATCTGAAAGCCTAAAATGTCTAGTTTCCATATCTGGTGATTATTAATGAGCAAATATAGTGTTAAGGATGCTCATGAGAGTACTAAAGCATTACTTTGCTACAGCAATCCACATGTTCAAATGTTTTAGATGTGCTCAATATCACCAAACTGTCCATACTACTTTAGTGTTCGATGTCTATAATTGGATATATTATAGAAAATAAATACAGGCCATATTCCTGAAAACATAGAGAGCGCCCTTATATGGTCATCAATGTAAACAGTATGGTCACCCGGTGGTCATGTCTGGTACTGCAGACAAACTAAACACTACTGCACACTCATGCTTTCAGAGCTCAACTTCAAATTTGGAGTATAAGTTGTTCAGATATTGAGCTTTCTGTCATTTCATTAAATGTAAATGTACTGCTGTATTATTTTCATCAACATTAAAGGTGCATAACTTTTGTTTTATTAAACCTAATGACCTTTACTCTACAATCTGACTTCTGTCTTCTTTAAAGTAACCAAGCTTGTGGGCGTATTCACACTAGGCTATCTGAACTGTGCCCAGACCAGTGTGAAACTCCATATAGATACATATTGCAATATTTCGGGTACGTACTTAGCGATGCACACACACATATATGCACGCACACATATATGCACACTCTATAATACCTGGTTTACAACTCTCTACAACCACCACTGAGCTACATTCTAGCAATCATTCCTCCCGCTACACTTTCACTTCCCTCCGTGGTGGATTTTGGAGAGGGGTCTGGATGCAGACCTGGTGCAGTGCAATCTGAGCTGCATCCAATGCTTTTTAATACGCTCACCTAACCCCGCCCCTAACCCTACCTGTCACAGTGATGTCACTCACTCCATTGAGTGCATTGTGTCTGACATTGCATTGCTGAGGGAGTCAATATCAGCTTGCATCATAATGGCTGCATCCAGATACTATTGGGATTTTGACATAGTCCATTTCTCATGAGATGGCAGGGGTGACTGGAAGAAACCAAGTCATGGGGGGAATATTTTCTACAGTGTTAGATTATTAAAGACACAAACCCCTCACTGCACCACAGCTGCACCTTCAGCACACCTCCTCATTCCTGCAGTGGTGTTAGACAGACCTGCAGGGGGTCTGTGTGGGTTCTAATGCCCCAGTATATTGATGGGGACTCTATACTGTCAGTGAGCGCTGTCTTTCAGATGACACGTTAAACCGAGCTCCTGACTCTCTTTGGTCACTAATAATCCTGGTAATAATCCCGGATTAACCTCGGCATCCTGTTCAAATTTGCCCTTTGGTCTCTGCTCATCACGGCCTCCTGACCATCCCCGTATCATAAGTGTCTTCATCACTCTCCACCAGTCAGCTGGTGTGCGGCGTGGCGGATGCTGCACACTGGTGCTGGATGAGGAGATTCCCCCAAACACATGTAAAGCTCTGTATACATGTCAGGAATTATTATTATTCTAACAAATAAGCAAATGTGAAGCTGTAGTGTGCATCTGATAAAACACACATGGTAAAGCTCTACTGTACAGCCCTGATGAACACACTCGTTCAGGGAAAAACCCTCCTGTTCCTCCTGTTCTAAGCGAATTAAGAGTGAATTATTCTCCATGCACTTATTTCTGCAGCTCTCTAAGAAGAAGGCTTATTTTGGGGAGAGTTATTATTATAACACAGCTTACTTGAAGAGTATAACAGAGGTTTACACAGTGAAAATGCATGATTTACTTATTAAAGAGTTTCTCTTGTTTCTAGCGCATATGTCTGGATCAATCAGGAAGCGTTTACTGGACAAGAGCCCCACAGTGATGATCTCACACGTCAACATGAGGAGGTTTTCCTTAAAGCAACACAATAATCTGCCGATGGGTGAACACAGTAAACCTGTTTTACAACCTGCTTGTCAGGTATGAGTCTGGGGCATTTGAGTCTATGAAATGCTTCATGTCAGAATATTCAGATATTTGCAGCAGAAACAAGACTATATCTGTGTTAATCACAATCATTCATTCATTTTCATCTTAGTCCCTTTATTTATCAGGGGTCGCCACAGCGGAATGAACCGCCAACTTATCAAGCATGTATTTTACGCAGAGGATGCCCGTCCAGCTGCAACCCATCTCTGAGGAACATCCATACACACTCATTCACACACGTACACTACAGCCAACCCAATTCCCCTATATACCACATGTGTTTGGAGAAACCGGAGCACCCGGAGAAAACCCACACGGACACAGGGAGAACATGCAAACTCCACACAGAAACACCAACTGAGCCGAGGCTCAAACCAGCGACCTTCTTGTTGTCTTGCTACCTAATGCGCCACCGCATCGCCCATTTATTTATATATGGTTTATCATTAAGCAGACAGCAGCATGCACATGACACATCAGGATAACAGCACAATCTGCCGATTATAAGCATCCAAAATAATAACTGAGTATGATGATGAAACAGACCATCACTGCGTTTTACGGCGCAATAAATGAAACCTGTTGTGTTGTACTGAACAGCCATTTTGTTCTCCACAAAGAGCTTGATGTGAATGGCATTATAATAAAACTGAAGCACTATTCACAACTTCAAACACTCGCTTTCTGACATAACAAGCGCCAGTCAGGCCAATAAAGAACCTTAATATTTAAATGCACAGTTCACACACACACACACGCGCGCGCACACACACACACACACACACACACACACACACACACACACACACACACACACACACGCACACACACACACACACACACAATAAATTAAGATTCCGTCCTCATGTACTCTCGTTCCAGCCTATCTTGAGTTTCTTTCTTCTGCTGAACACAAAGGAAGATATCATGGAGGATGCCACTATACTAATGGCTGAACATTCTTCTAAATATCTTCTTTTGTGTTACACAGAGAGAGAGAGAGAAAAAGAAATGCATTAAAGTTTACCACCACCTGAGTGCTAGTACTGAATGAATACATGTTAATTGTGTGTGTGTGTGTGTGTCCACTGCAAATAATGCTTTTCTTACTGTGTTTCTGTCTTGTGTCTAGTCCGAATATCTACAAACTCTTAAATCAAGAAGCATTTTCTAGACACACAGAAATATTGTGTTGTTTTCATTAATAAGGAGTCGAAATTAAATGTTTTTTCCTTAATGCAACCAACATGCAAATGGGCTAAGCAAAATAATCTAGTTTTCCTACTTCATTTGGATTATTTCTGAAAACAACACAATAATGTTTGCTCGTCTAGAAAAGGATTTAGGAAATTCTAGATATTTGGACCAGAATCGAGACGTTGGAAAGGCGTTTGGTGGCAGCGTGTTTCTTTAAGAGTGCTGAACGCTTATTACTGCACGCTTTTCCAGCATTAATACATAAACAGAGCTCTCCGAGTCATCAGGTGTGCTGTTAGTTATAGGAATAAACCAGTGTGTTTGTAAACTGTTGCATGAATGAATAAATGCTGGAGCAGATGTGTGCGTGCGTGTGTGCGCGTGTGTGTGTGCAGCACCGCGGTGAAACACTGCTCCTCTACTGGCGCCATCAGTAAATACAGCAGCAGCAGCAGCAGCAGCTCCGCATCCTCTGCTCATCATCATCACCACAACCACCACCATTATAATAATAATAATCAACACACTGCACATCCTCAAAACACACGCACACATACATCAGCGCGATGCATCATGCACAATACACACATATGCACAGCATGTGCAATAACGCACTGATCAGGACGCGCGTCACGGATCAATAACCGCATCAGAAGCACCTGCTGACAGTCGCAGACACTCATCTGACGTCATGCGCTGCTTCAATTAAACTTTAGGAAATGCAACATGATGCTGAATGAGAATCACTAACACACACACACACACACACACACTCGCACACACCCTGAGGAGGATTTAAACTTGTCGAGGCTCCGGAAAGTGTGTAAATCCAGCATGAACGTGAGCAGCACTGACCGTGTGTGTAGAGGACCTGCAGCCCGATGAGGAGCGCGGAAAGTCGGCGAATATCTCCAGTGACGCAGCCCATGGTGGAGCGACACGAGCGCGAAATCCGCTGCTAATCAATCAATCAGGCAGGGAGTCAGTCAATCAATCCCGCAGATCTGTGCGTAGGAGAGCGCGGTGTGTCCTGGATGTGTGCGTTATGCAGCCCGGAGCTCCATGCTGACGGACCCGCTTCTGCTGCACCGACTGGCGGATGAGGAGCACTGGAGCCGCCGCCGCCGGTCCGAGGAGCAGGAGGAGGAGCCAAAACCCGGAGGAGGAGCCGGATCCCGGACTACTGACAGACAGCTGCGCGCACAATGGAGGAGAGGCTGTGTGTGTGTGTGTGTGTGTGTGTGTGTGTGTGTGTGTGTGTGTGTGTGTGTGTGTGTGTGTGTGTACACCATGTGTTCATTTTGTTTAAGTGGGGTGTGTGTGGGGGGGGGGGTTCGGGTCATACATTCAGAAAGAATAAAGTATTTTGAGATTGTAAAAATCCCATTTGTATATGATTGAGGGTGAATTCGCACATATGTCTAGCTGATGGTAACAGATGACAATGAGGTTAATGATAATGAAGTTGACCATAACAGTGTTGACGATAACAGTTGATGATAACAGAGTTTACAATAACAGAGTTTACGATACCAGAGTTGAGGTTAACAGAGTTGACGAAAATAGAGTTGACGATAACAGAGATTACGATAACAGAGTTGACGATAACAGAGTTGACCATAAAAGAGTTGATGAAACCAGAGTTGACGATAGCAGAGTTGACAATAACAGAGTTGACGATAACAGATTACGATAACAGAGTTGATGATAAAAAGGGTTGATGATAACAGTTGACGATAACAGAGTTGACGATACCAGAGTTGACGATAACAGAGTTGAGGATAACAGATTTGACGATAACAGA
>NC_133180.1:755000-827500 GCF_049306965.1 Danio rerio | reverse complement strand
TCACAGTATGTCTGATAATATTTGTTCTTCTGGAGAAAGTCTTATTTGTTTTATTTCAGCGAGAATAAAAGCAGTTTTAATTGTTTAAACACAATTTTAAGGACAAAATTATGAGCCCCTTTAAGCTAAATATTTTTCTTTGATAGTCTCCAGAACAAACCACTGTTATACAATGACTTGCCTAATTACCCTAACCTGCCTAGTTACCCTAATTACCCTAGTCAAGCCTTTACATGTCACGTTAAGCTGAATACTAGTGTCTT
This sequence comes from Danio rerio, assembly GCF_049306965.1. Lineage (NCBI taxonomy): Eukaryota > Metazoa > Chordata > Actinopteri > Cypriniformes > Danionidae > Danio > Danio rerio. The sequence goes on along the minus strand of NC_133180.1, from coordinate 827,237 downwards.
GAAGAATATCTAGTCTAATATTATGTGCTGTCATCATGATGAAGAGAAAATACATCAGCTATTAGAGACGAGTTATTAACACTATTATAGAAATCTGCTCTCCGTTACACAGAAATTGGGGAAAAAAATAAACAGGGGGGCGAATAATTCAGGGGGCTAATAATTCTGACTTCAACTGTAAATATATAGATATATATATAAAAATATCTATAATATATAATATAGATATATATATATTAACTCCACAAATGCTGTGTGTTTTAGCAGCGGTTTCTGGTCAACTATAATCCAACTCTACATTGCATATCTTGCGGTGTGACTGTTGTGTATAGACACACTGCAATATCGATGTTGAAACGATATATTGTGCAGCCCTACTATAAACTCTACTCACTGCTCAAACTCTGAGCTGCTGGATGTGAGTATGAACTGACAGGAGAGAGCTCTTTAATGGAGTCTGACCGACGAATGACAAGAAAACTTCTGATTTTTCCAGGCAGAATAAATGATGATGATGACGAGTGTGTGTGTGTGTGTGTGTGTGTGTGTGTGTGTGTGTGTGTGTGTGTGTGTGTATGTGTGTGGTGCTTTACTGATTTGGTTGGTGAAGAGAATAGTGTCAAACACTATTGTGTGTGTGTGTGTGTGTGTGTGTGTGTGTGTATGGCTTATCCTGTCACAAAATGCAGTTAATAATCCTACACGACATTAATAGTTTGATCACAAAGTTTAATTGTTGGATGGGCAATTGTAATGAGGCGGATGGGCTACAGCAGCAGAAGAGCACACCGGGTGCCGCTCCTGTCAGCTAAGAACAGGAAACTGAGGCTACAATTCACACAGACTCACCAAAACTGGACAATAGAAGATTGGAGAAACGTTGCTGCTCTGATGAGTCTCCATTTCTGCTGACACATTCAGATGCACGGGGCAGAATTTGGACTCAACAACATGAAAGCATGGATCATCCTGCCTTGTATCAGCGGTTCAGGCTGGTGGTGGTGGTGTAATGGTGTGGGGGAGATTTTCTTTGGGTCCATTAGTACCAATTGAGCATCAACGCCACAGCCTACCTGAGTATTGCTGCTGACCATGTCCATCCCTTTATGAGCACAGTGTCTCCATCTTCTGATGGCTACTTCCAGCAGGATAACGCAGCATGTCATAAAGCTCAATCATCTCAGACTGGTTTCTTGAACATGACGATGAGTTCACTGTACTCAAATGGCCTCCACAGTCACCAGAGCTCAATCCAATAGAGCAGCTTTGGGATGTGGTGGAACGGGAGATTGGCATCATGGATGTGCAGCCGACAAATCTGCAGCAACTGTGTGATGCTATCATGACAATATGGAGCAAAATCTCTGAGGAATATCTCCAGCAGCTTGTTGAATCTCTGCCGCCTAAGATAAAGGCAAAGGGATCAGGCCCGGTACTAGTAAGGTGTACCTAATAAAGTGGCCGGTGAGTGTACTTGTGTATATACATAAAACAAACTGCTTTTCTACAAGAAAAAAGAAAGAAAGAAGGAAAGAAAAGTTAAGTAGAAGTGAAGACCAGAGAATGAAACACACACACACACACACACAGCGGTTGACATCTCTACACTCATTACTTCAATGATCAAAACAAGAAGAGCAGATCACATTAGAGTCCTCTATTCCTGTATTCTCGCTCTCTGCTTTAATAAATCTCCTCCTCATCTGTCAGACATCATCTCAAACTCATTCTGCATCACTGTAAAAATAACCCAGCAGAAATAACTCTCACAAGCTCTTTAGATCAGCTTTCAGTTGGTCAATGGTGCTGCAGAAAACACTTGTGTCACCGCACTACACCAGGGCTCTAATAGTGTTCCTGCATTCACTCACTCATTCTCCTTCAGCTTAGTCCCTTTATTAATCAGAGGTCCCCACAGCGGAATGAACCGCCAACTTATCCAGCATATGTTTTACACAGTGGATGCCCTTCCAGCTGCAACCCAGTACAGGGAAACACCCATGCACACGCATTCTCTCTCACACACACACTCATACACTACAGCCAGTTTAGTTGATCCGTTCTCCTATAGCGCATGTTTGGACTGTGGGGGAAACCGGAGCACCCGGAGAGAGGAAACCAACGCCAACACGGGGAGAACATGCAAACTCCACACAGAAACACCAACTGACCCAGCCAAGGCTTGAACCAGAGACCTGAGGGCTGTGAGGCAACTAGTGTTCATTCAGAAGTCGACTCTGAATCACTTTAAGGAATCATCATGTTTGGATCTTTTTCCTGCTATTGGTTCATCAACACCATTAAAGTAACTCATTTGCATAATCCCCGCCTTCTGAAAAATACAAACACTCTGAAATGCACGATTTAATTCAAGACCAATCAAAACAGATTTAGCAACCTGATCCTGCTGACCAATCAGAGCAGAGCTGGCTAATGGAAGGGGGAGGGGCTTACAGATCTGAAGCTCTGAATTGATTCAAATGAATCAGATTCAATCATTGCAAAGAGATTCTAATATTAAAAGCATAACACACACACACACACACACACACACACTCAGTGCAGGGTCAGATGAGGTTCTGTGAGTTGGGTTTTCTCTGCACTTGATTTGATCAGTCAAACGAGCATCAGAGCAGACGTCAGCGCAGACACACAGCGGCAGCGGCGCTCCTCTACTGCTCTATTACTGTAATGATGAAGCACAGCGGAGTGTGTTTCTGCACCTGAACACCACACACACACACACACACTGCAGACGGAGAATAACAACAGCTCACTCTGAACACACTTATGCTACTGAACACACACTAAAACTTAAAGAGTTTCCTCTAAAGTGCTCCTATGTTGCAGAATCCATGTGTGTGTGTGTGTGTGTGGACAGAAGTGTGTGTTGTGTAGCACACTGCAGTGATAGAAACACAACAAGTCTCTATTTCACATCAGATAGATACCATAGATTTACTATTTAAACAACGTGACGCAAAACGTGAAAATTACAGCTGCGCTGGTCTGAAAACAGCAACAACACACGCCCTACACATCTAGCACCTTATTGCGCCGGCTGTATGATCGGGCCCAATCAGAGCTGTCAGAGGTTTCCCAGATTAAATGAGCTTCAGCGTCTCTCGCTTGATGTCATGATTCTAGTGCAAATATCCAAAACCACTTAAATCAGTCAGCATTTTGCAGACAAGCAGAAATATAGTCTTGCTTTCAGAAATAATGAGTTATTAGGTGTGTTTTTTCTTAAAACTAGCAGAATAATCAGGCAGTGCGGTGTGTAAAATAATCCTGTTTTCATTTTAAATATGATTACTGTGCTCACTCCGCTAGCAGATCATCTATCTTGTTGTTTTAGGGAAAACACACATTATTTGGACTCATTATTTCTGAAAACAAGACTATAAGTTCTGCTTGTCCAGGAAATGCCTCCTAATTTAAGAATGTTCCGATATTTGGAGCAGAAACAAGACGTTTTGTTGCAGTGTGTGTCCAGCGGCACATGAAAGCAGACCGCGGTGAAACCTGACCCGCAACAAACACATTTGAAAAGCAGGAGATGGCTCATTGCGCAGTCGTTGTTAAACATTATTATGTGCAATTTGTCTTCTGTCCTGCGCTGCTGCTGCTGCATGCTGTAAGTGCGGCTGGTCCATTCTGAGCGGATGAAAGCGGCTTTGAAGAGCGGCAGCAGCGCTTCATCAGGAATAAGCAGAACACATGTTTTATTAACAGCTAACCAGACGCCCTTCCTCGCCCATTTATTTAAAGAGCAAATTGAAACTCAGCAGAAGTCGGAGCTCTTTCTTCTCTCTGGGGCTCGTCACGCTGCGCTCTGAGGAAATAATTGTTTTACACAGCATCCATACACCGCTGTCTGTCCTGTATTCATTAGCATTTAAGCTCTAAAGTGAAGGTTATTTGACAATCAGACCTCTGAAAGGTGTTTGCTGATAACACTGATTCTCTGAGTGATGGCAGAAACACTCCAGCTTTCATTTAAAGGCACCATGAAAGAGGAGTTAAGATTGTCTTTTGTTCCCCTTTAGTGACGTACATCTGACTACAACACTCCTGAAATGAGGAAACAGTTAGGGTGCTGCACCAGTTTGTCATGTGGAAACTGATTGGATTGTTGGAAGGTGGACTGATAACTCTGCATCAATGGATTTAAAGCCCCGCCCTAAATGACTGATAGACCCGCCCTAAATGACTGATAGATCCGCCCTAAATGACTGATAGCCCCGCCCTAAATGACTGATAGCCCCACCCTAAATGACTGATACCCCCTCCCTAAATGACTGATAGTCCTGCCCTAAATGACTGATAGACCCGCCCTAAATGACTGATAGCCCTGCCCTAAATGACTGATAGCCCTGCCCTAAATGACTGATAGCCCCGCCCTTAATGACTGATAGCCCTGCCCTTAATGACTGATAGACCTGCCCTAAATGACTGATAGCCCTGCCCTAAATGACTGATAGCTCCACCCTAAATGACTGATAACCCTGCCCTAAATGACTGATAGCCTCACCCTAAAGCCCTGAATGACTGATAGCTCCACCATAAAGGACTGATAGGCCCACCCAAATGCTCTGATAGTGCCTGCCCTAAACAACTGATGGTTCCACCCTACATGACTGACAGCACCATCATAAATGACCTATAGACCTGTCCAAAATGACTCATAGCCCCACCCTAAAGGACTTATGGTACCCCCCCCCCCCCCCCCCACTAAATGACTGATAAGTTTGCTCTAAATTACTGATAACCTTACCCTAAAATAACCCCACCCTAAATGACTGATAGCCCCACCCTAAATGACTGATAGCTCCACCCTAAATGACTGATAGCTCCACCCTAAATGACTGATAGCTCCACATTAAATGACTGATAGCTCCACCCTAAATGACTGATAGCCCCACCCTAAATGACTGATAGCTCCACCCTAAATGACTGATAGCTCCACATTAAATGACTGATAGCTCCACCCTAAATGACTGATAGCCCCACCCTAAATGACTGATAAGTTTGCTCTAAATTACTGATAACCTTACCCTAAAATAACCCCACCCTAAATGACTGATAGCCCCACCCTAAATGACTGATAGCTCCACCCTAAATGACTGATAGCTCCACCCTAAATGACTGATAGCTCCACATTAAATGACTGATAGCTCCACCCTAAATGACTGATAGCCCCACCCTAAATGACTGATAGCTCCACCCTAAATGACTGATAGCTCCACATTAAATGACTGATAGCTCCACCCTAAATGACTGATAGCCCCACCCTAAATGACTGATAAGTTTGCTCTAAATTACTGATAACCTTACCCTAAAATAACCCCACCCTAAATGACTGATAGCCCCACCCTAAATGACTGATAGCTCCACCCTAAATGACTGATAGCTCCACCCTAAATGACTGATAGCTCCACATTAAATGACTGATAGCTCCACCCTAAATGACTGATAGCCCCACCCTAAATGACTGATAGCTCCACCCTAAATGACTGATAGCTCCACATTAAATGACTGATAGCTCCACCCTAAATGACTGATAGCTCCACATTAAATGACTGATAGCTCCACCCTAAATGACTGATAGCTCCACCCTAAATGACTGATAGCTCCACCCTAAATGACTGATAGCTCCACATTAAATGACTGATAGCTCCACCCTAAATGACTGATAGCCCCACCCTAAATGACTGATAGCTCCACCCTAAATGACTGATAGCTCCACATTAAATGACTGATAGCTCCACCCTAAATGACTGATAGCCCCACCCTAAATGACTGATAGCTCCACCCTAAATGACTGATAGCCCCACCCTAAATGACTGATAGCCCCACCCTAAATGACTGATAGCCCCACCCTAAATGACTGATAGCTCCACCCTAAATAACTGATAACCCCACCCTAAATGACTAATAATCCCACCCTAAAATAACCCCGCCCTAAATGAATAATAGCCCCACCCTGAAGGACTGATAACTCCACCCTAAATGACTGATAGCCCCACCCTAAATGACTGATAGCTCCACCCTAAATGACTGATAACCCCACCCTAAATGACTAATAACCCCACCCTAAAATAACCCCGCCCTAAATGACTAATAGCCCCACCCTAAAGGACTGATAACTCCACCCTAAATGACTGATAGCCCCTCCCTAAAGCTCTGGTAAATCCCGCCCTAAATGTCTGATAGTAAACGTGTGTAGGGGACATGGTGGCATGGTTGCAGTGCAATCTGAGCTGCATGCAATGCTTTTAATGCCCACCCCTAACCCCACCCCTAACCCCGCCCCTCACAGTGATGTCACCAGCCCCACTGAGTGCACTGTGTCTGACATTGTATCTCTAAGAGATGCAGTCTCAGCATGCCAATCCAAATCTGCCTGCAGATGCTACTGAACATGTGCATTTGGCATCACATCTAGCCACACACACACACACACACACACACACACACACACAGAGAGAGACACAAACATTTAATTGTATTAAAATAAAATACAAAATACAGCAGGATAAATGTCCTGTATCAACATCACGTATGCAGCAATCTGGTGTTCAGCTCAGTGTAGTGTGTGTGTGTGTGTGTGTGAGTGTGTGGCTCTGAGGCGCCTGCAGTCGTGAGTGTGTTTGGACTGAGTCTGGATCAGGTTAATGAGAACCAGCTTCGCTAAATACAGCACTTCCTGTGAAGTCATTAAACACACACACACACACACATTATAGTCCATATAGCTCCAGAAACGAGCTGCTGTGTGAGTGTGTGTGTCACTACAGTAGTTTGCTGTGTAACTGATGATGAACAGTACACATGTCCCTGTCCTCATGCTGATCTGCTGTCATCACTCTACAGTCAATAGAGGAGATTATAATGGAGGTCAATGGAGCAGAAACACAGCGACATCAGCACAGAGGAGACCCTCTGAACAGAGTATTGATGAGGATTGAACATTAGCAGAGCATTTCCACAAATACGTGTCAGAGTCTGATATATGTGCTGAAACTCTGAGAATGTGCCCAAATCAAGCCTCAAAATCAGCCCAGAGTGGATGAAAACAACCCAGCGGGTAATATATTCAGTGTAAAAGTGGATTGGAGTGTTTTCAGGAGCCCACCGCTGCTGTGTTAGTGAATGTGCTGATAATAAACACAACACACACTCCAGGGTTTCACTGCTGTACACACACCACCATCATCATAGGGGCGGCGCCGTGGCTTAGTGGTCAGCACTGTGTCCTCACAGCACTCAGGTCGCTGGTTTGAGTCTCGGCTGGGTCAGTTGGTGTTTCTGTGTGGAGTTTGCATGTTCTCCCTGTGTTGGCGTGGGTTTCCTCCGGGTGCTCCGGTTTCCCCCACAGTCCAAACACATGCGCTATAGGGGAACTGATCAACTACACTAAACTAAAATAAAGTGTATGAGTGTGTGTGTGTGCGAATGAGTGTGTATGGGTGTTTCCCTGTACTGGGTTGCAGCTGGGAGGGCATCTGCTGTGTAAATCATATGCTGGAATAGTTGGCAGTTCATTCCACTGTGGCAACCCCTGATGAATAAAGCGAATAAGACAAAGGAAAATGAATGAATGAATGAATGAGTGAGTGATGATTCTACACTTCAGCATTAAAATCCTGAAATGAAGCAGATAATCAACAATCTCTACAGTGTGTGTGTGTGTGTGTGTGTGTGACTCTCTCATTACCGCTGAGCTGAAGGGTCATTCAGTACCAGCAGCAGCAGAGCTAGCCTTTAGCTGATTCTGCATCAGTGCTGGACAACACACACACACACACACACATATATATATATATATATATACACTAGATGAGATGACACAGACTCAGATTTCACTCTGGAACTGTCAGACTACACACACTTTTCTGTCGGACTGCAGAACAACCAACATGTGCTCAATGAAGAGTTCTGCTGCAAACAAGTCTCCTGGTTTAGGTTCTGAGAATCCTCAACAACACACACACACACGAACACACACACACACACACACACACGCACACACACTGATGAAAGTGTGACGTAAACAGACGAGCCACAGGCGTTTGCTGCCACTTTTAGAGCAGATCAACCTAGAAGAGGAGAAGCAGAGACATGAGGAACACTGAAGACATGCAGAGACAGACAGAGACACAGATGAACAGACAGACGGATGATGGATGACAGGTTGATGGATGGATGGATGAACAGATAGATAGATATTTAATGGATGGATAGATGATAGATAAATGAATGGATGGAAGAACATGAATGGATGGACAAGTGGATAGATGAATTTATAAATGGATTAATGAATGGATGGATGATGGATGGATGGATGTTAGGTGAATGGGTGGATGGACATATGCATGAATGGGGGATGGATGAATGAACAGATAAATGTATCATAAAACGAATGAATAATAGATGGACAGATGGATGGATGGACAGATGAATGATGGATTGATGGATGGTTGAATGTATGGATGATGGATGAATGGATAGATGAATGGATGGATGAATAGATTGATAAATAAACAAATGGATGGACACATGGATGGATGAAGGGATGGATGGACAAACAGATGTATGGAAGATGGATGAATGATGGATGGATAAGGGATAAATGGATGGATGGACATATGCATTAATGGGGGGATGGATAATGAACGAATAGAAAATAGATGGACAGATGGATGGATGATATATGAATGGATGTTAGGTGGATGGATGGATGGATGGATGGACTGATGCATTGATTGAGGAATGCATGGACAAACAGATGGATGGATGATGGATTTATGTATGGATGGATGGATGATGGATGGATGCATAATGGATTTATGTATGTATAGATGGATGATGGATGGATGGATGATGGATTATGTATGGATGGATGGATGTTACGTGGATGGATGAATGGACATATGAATGATTGGGCAAATGGAGGAACAAACGGATGGATGATGAAAGAATGAATAACTGACGGATGGATGAAGGAATATTTCTAAATAAAGAAGTGATCAGTGAAGCTCATGAGTGCAGACAGCTCACAGCAGAACGTCTAATCAAGCCCTGAACTGCTCCTGGATCAGCAGCAGCGCAGATGTGTGTGTGTGTGTGTGTGTGTGTGTAGACAGAACTGGTCCTGGATCAGCAGTGCAGATGTAGCCGGTCAGAAGGCCTCAGATCAGCCGTCAGTCATCAGCAGACTCGGAGATTGAGAGATTGAGAGCGTCTCCTTCATCTGTCAGACTCGATCCCGTCAGTCAGACTCATCCTGCAGATCACTGACCTGAGAACAGTCATCAGCGCACACACAACATCTGATCTACAACGTGCACATTACTACTCATCTGAATTCAGGTCAGCATGCGGCCGCTGTTCTCCAGACGCAGATCCCTTCATCATCACACACAGATGAAGATGACATCTCCAACTCAAACCCTGCCAGTCTCCAGCGCTTCACTGCGCAGAGTTACACTCAGCTTTACAGCGTTACACAGCACACACTGCTCAGACTGAAGATGAAGAGCTCAGAAGAGAAGCTATTCACCTTAAAACTGATGAAAATGAACAGAAAAAGGACAGAAGATCAAAGCTAAATGTCTGAACAAATTCAACTCTAAAGCTGAAGTTGACGTCTCAGAAAAATGAGCTTAAAGTAAAGTGTAGCTCAGCCGCAGTACCAGACATGACCACCAGGACATCCAGTGTCCACACATATGGAACACAGACATGACAATGGCATGTCCAGCTTGAATGGCTTTAAATGTTCAAGACATCAGATAAAAGTTATGCACCTTTAAATTGATGAAAACACCAGAACAATTGTGTATTTCATTATATTACATTATTAAACCTCTAAATATCTAATCTAAATGTCTGAACAAGTTATAAATAAGTCAATATCTCAAAATGAGCATCAGCTTGCTTTAAGTCAAAGGATGTGTAGCTTTGCTGTGGACAAAGATGTACAGACCAAACACAGCTCAATAGATAAGACAGATGTTGTTGTCATGATTACCGATCTAACCACCAGATCGCTGGTAAACATTCATTCTCACATGAACTACAAATCTGCCTTGTGATGGACTACAACACCCAGTCATGTCACACACACAACCGGTTCCAGATTCAGACTGATTACACAGTCACAGCTGAAGCTGCTCGCACACTGAGTATTTGGACTGTTTAAACCCCTCTGTTCCACACACATGTGCTGAGTATTGTTTAGCTGTTGCTGTCTTTACGTAAGCGGGTCTCTTTGTTTCCTGTTCCCGGTGCTTTTGATTTTGGACTGTTTATCCGGTTTTGACCCTTTGCTGCCTGCCCTGAACCTTTTGCTAGTGGTGGGCAAAGCGAGGCTTCATGAAACACTGAAACAGTCAAAGCAAATGTGTCGAAGCTTTCGAAACCCCACTCTACAGTGACATCTAGTGGTCATTTTTTAATGTATTGCACTGAAACTTCAGCAAAGAACAGTTGAGCAAATTGAGGCATTAAACCCCACTTTGTATGCGTTGTCCTTCAAGTAATTTAGTACAGTGGTTTAGGTGTCAGACTACTATGCGGGGATAGTGGGTTCGAATCCAGGCTGATACTGCTGTTTTGAAATGCTTTAATACCAGTTGGTAATGCTTTGCTCTTGTATCGTTTTGTTTCAACATTGGTCTGACATCCGAATAAACACTTTGTGAATAAATTTGTCTTGTTTTGGTCTTAAAACAGGGCTGTTGCTGGATCAGACACTGTGGCCTGAAGTTATCAAGAATTATTTATATTATTCATTTAATTTCCCGTTTATGGCATTTCACTAATGTCTACCCAAACCCTAAACCCAACCATACTGTAAAAATATTAATTATTGTTTTACAGTGTTATAAAAATGATGCTAAATTGATGGCGTAACTGCAGCTGTATCCTATTTAGGCTACACCATAAAACAGAAACATGATTAAAACACACAAAACCATGATTTCGGAGTATTTGTACAAATCGGGATTCAAACCCAAACCGTCATGCAAAGCATAGGAACAGCATGCACACGCACAGCCCTCTAGGCCAGACAGATTTTTTTTTTCTTGACCTTGCCAGCCAAATGCAGATTCGCCAGGTCTCGAAATGCTTCTAAGCTGATCGATGCTTTGAATCGCTTTAGTCACGTGACTTGGGTGTTTCGGATCATGCTTCGGTGCAGTGTTTCGAAACACTTCAGGATCTTGACACTGTGTCCAAACGTCAGTTTCACGTCAGCCATCCCTACCTTTTGCCTGTTTTTTGGATTTCGCTTCTGAATTGTCTACTGCGGCGTTTGTGCAGGTATTTGACCCCTGCCTGATTGACCATTCTCTTAATAAAGCTGCATTTGGAACTACGCCGGTTTGCATAACATCCATACACAAGCAGTAGGTAGTGCTGTCACCTCACAGCATGAAGGTCGCTGGTTCAAGCCTCGGCTCAGTTGGCATTTCTGTGTGGAGTTTGCATGTTCTCCCTGCATTTGCGTGGGTTTCCTCCGGGTGCTCCGGTTTCCCCCAAAGTCCGAACACATGCAGTACAGGTGAATTGGGTAGGCTAAATTGTCTGTAGTGTTTGACAAACTCTATTAACAAACTTCAATTAGTACAAAATGCAGCAGCAGAGTTCTGACCAGCTCTAGAAGATATGATCATATCACCCCAATGTTCTCCTCCTGACACTGGCTGCAAGTTCAGTTTCATATTGAATTTAAAATATTACTTCTCACCTATAAAGCTCTTAATAATCGAGCTCCTGTTTATCTAACCAACCTTCTGTCTCACTACAATCCAACCCGCTCTTTAAGATCTCAAAACTCAGGGCTTCTGCTAGTACCTACAATAGCAAAATCAAGTAAAGGAGGTCGAGCCTTCTCTTTCATGGCTCCTACACTCTGGAATAGCCTTCCTGATAACGTCCGAGGCTCAGACACACTCTCCCAGTTCAACACTAGATTAAAGACCTGTCAGTTTAGTAAAGCATACACTCAATGCATCACCTAGCGGGTTCCACACTGGCTTCTACATCTTGCTTATATACACTATGAACAGCAGCTACGCTAATTATTCTCTTTATTCTCTATTTTCACCTGGGGATACTCATCCCGAGGTCCTCAGATTATGCGGAGTCACTGATTGGATCCAAGACCAGCGACGTGATGATCGCTGGACCCAAGGATTCCATATCTGGGACCAGGCCGTATCCTGAGCTGCTGCTGCGCTGATGGTCGTGGGGAGTGGAGAACATGAGTCTGATTCCAGCGACGCTCCAGGGACAGACGAGTCTTCGCTGAGGCCATCTTCCAGCCCACCGCGGTGACTGAAGCTCTGCACAAGACTTTTATCCAGTGGAGAAATTAAAATGGTCGTGCCCAACTGAGTCTGGTTCCCTCAAGGTTTTTTTTCTTCACTCCCATCAGGTGAAGTGTTTTTTCCCTCTCCACTGTCGCCACTGCCTCGCATGGTTCAGGATTGGTAGAGCTACGCATCGATGAATTTGCTCTTCAGTGTTTGAACTCTCAGTAATGATTAAATCACACTGAACTGAGCTAAACTGAACTGAACTGAACCACACTGTTCCAGTTACTATGACCATTTATGTGAAGCTGCTTTGACACAATCTACATTGTAAAAGCGCTGTACAAATAAAGCTGAATTGAATTGAATTGTTTGAGTGTGTATGGATGTTTCCCAGAGATGGGTTGCAGCTGGAAGGGCATCTGCTGCGTAAAAATCTGCTGGATAAGTTGGTGGTTCATTCCGCTGTGGTGACCCCGGATTAATAAAGGGACTAAGCCGACAAGAAAATGAATGAATGAATAAAAGGTAAACAGCGTGCATTTGAAAACATATAGAGTCCTTATATTAATTATATCAAAGAAGTGGAATTAACAGGGATAGAAGTTGATGAGTATTTTTTTCATTCAATTTTTGTATTTTTGTTGGACAATGCATTTCCACTCTTATAGTTCGGTATTGATACACTCTTATATATATATTTATATATGCTGTACTTAGTATGCATTCTTATGTTTGAAAAGCTTACCACTAACGACAAATGGAGCAGTTTTACTTTTTATTTAGTTATTATTTATAGTTTTTTTTACTTGTTTGTTTTTGTTTAATTTTTAATATAAATATATATAAATCCTCATATTTTGTATAATTTGTAAATGTAACAAGGTTATTGTTGTGAAAAATGTTTGTGAAATGTTGTATTTCAATGTGTAAAAACTGAAAAATAAATAGAAACATTACGGGGAAAACACGTGAGCGTTCAGTCTATTTTTATAAGGTCGCAGTACCAGACATGACCATCAGGGAAATTCAGTTTACACACATAGGGCCCTATCATACACCCGGTGCAATGTGGCGCATGGCGCGATGCAATAGTTGTTTGCTAGTTTCAGCTTGGCGCAAGAGTCGCTTTGACGTTTTGCTCCACACTGTATAAACAGAGTGAAAAGCTTAGGTGCTGACTCCAGACAGTACAAAATACGGATAGTGCAAATAGAGACAGTGCAAACACTACGACACAATATGGTGCAGCATGTGTATTAGGATATAACTCAGGTTTTTGAGCACACGTCATTATTATTGTTCATTTATTCGTTTGCTGGAGATTAGAACTGAATTTAGAAATAGTTTTGACACAAATATTTGTGCTTAACAAACTAAACTAATTATGTATAGGCTAATTGATGTCAATGCTCAGTTTTTCCACTTACACTTACTTTACGTCATTGTAACAAGGTTCTTTGTGTGGGAAGAAGAAGACAGGGTCGGCGTTGAGGTAAATAACAGATTTCTTTTATTTTTTAATAATGTATCACTGTCAAGGCCAGCTCCCACTGTGTGGCCGTCGTTCAGCTCTCTCTCTCTCCCGACTGTTCCTCCCGTTCTCCTTAAGACGGGTGTCTCTCCGGTCCAATCACTAGAATAAACAGGTGTTGCTTATTATTTCGGATTGGCCTGCTGATTAGCCGCCGGGCTCTGAGCATGCTCTCCCCCTTTATTGGGTATTCGATCATGCTTACCTCTCCACATACCCCCACCGCCCGCCTCAGGCCGGGGAGCCGTCCGGCCTGCAGCCCTCCCCCCCCCCGCCCTGGAGAGGAAGTCGGCCACAGCCATCTGCGCCCCCGGTCTGTGGATCACCTTGAATTTAAAAGGCTGTAATGCTAGATACCAACGGGTGATCCGCGCGTTGGTATCCTTCATACGGTGGAGCCACTGGAGAGGAGCATGATCTGAACAGAGGACGAATTCCCTACCCAGGAGGTAATAGCGAAGAGTAAGAACGGCCCACCTGATCGCCAAACATTCCTTCTCTATGGTGCTGTACTTAGCCTCACTTTTACTTAGCTTGCGGCTAATGTACAGCACCGGCCGCTCCACTCCTGCCACCTCCTGGGAGAGAACCGCCCCCAGACCCCGATCGGACGCGTCCGTCTGTAAAATAAAGGGGAGAGCAAAATCAGGAGCGTGCAATAGCGGCCCCCCACAAAGTATAGATTTTACCTTTGAGAAGGCCTGTTGGCACTGCTCCGACCATTGGACGGTATCCGGTCCCTCCTTTTTAGTGAGATCAGTCAATGGGCTGACAAGGGCCGAATAATTAGGGACAAACCGCCTATAATATCCTGCCAGTCCCAAAAACTGTCTCACCTCCTTTTTGGTCTTGGGTTTCGGACAGGTTGCAATGGCTGCAGTCTTATCAATTTGGGGCTGCACCTGCCCGTGACCTAAGTGGAAGCCCAGATACCTTACCTCCACTCGCCCAATTGCGCACTTCCGTGGGTTGGCCGTGAGCCCGGCCCGTCTCAGCGCCGACAATACCGCCCTCAGATGTTGCATATGCCGCTGCCAATCATTACTGTAAATGATGATGTCGTCTAAATAAGCAGCGGCATATGCTGCGTGAGGGCCGAGTATTTTGTCCATCAGGCGCTGGAACGTCGCCGGCGCCCCGAACAGCCCGAACGGAAGCGTCACAAATTGGTGCAATCCAAACGGCGTAGTGAAGGCTGTTTTTTCGCGGGATATTGGAGATAAGGGGATCTGCCAATAGCCCTTCGTTAAATCCAATGTCGAGTAATATCGAGCAGCACCTAACCGGTCGAGCAACTCGTCAATACGCGGCATTGGATAAGCGTCGAATTTCGACACAGCATTCACCTTGCGATAATCCACACAGAACCGGACCGAGCCGTCCGTCTTAGGTACCAAGACAATCGGGCTGGCCCAGTCGCTGTGGGATTCTTCTACTACTCCCATTTTCAGCATATTATTCAATTCTTCCTGAATCACTTTTTTCTTGTGTTCAGGCAGGCGATACGGCCGGGTCCTAACGACCACGCCCGGTTCGGTCTCGATATGGTGCTGAATCAGGTTGGTACGACCGGGCAGGGGCGAAAACACGTCAGAGTATTCACGTTGGAGGTGCCGGATGTCGAGGAGCTGGCTCGCTGAGAGATGATCGCCCCCGGTGACCAGAGCGCTCGGCCGTTCACGGCCGGAGCTCTCCGGCCCCAGGTCATCCTCGTTAGTAACAAGCGTAGCCAGCGCCACGTCCTCCGGCTCCCTCCACTGCTTAAGCAGATTAATGTGATAAATCTGACGCGAGTCAGCCCTGTCCGAACGAACCACCTCGTAATCGAGATCACTGACTCGTCGTGTGACCACAAACGGCCCTTGCCACTTGGCGAGTAATTTAGAGCTGGAAGTGGGTAGCAGTACAAGTACTTTATCTCCCTGTGAAAATTTACGGAGTTTAGTGCCCTTATCATATCGCCGGCGTTGGTCATCCTGAGCCTTAAGCAAATTCTCTGTAGAGAGCCGCCCCAGTGTGTGGAGTATTGCTCTAAGGTCCAGGATATATTGAATTTCATTTTTACTTTTAGAAGGCTCGTCCTCCCAAGCCTCTCTAACAACATCCAAAACCCCTCTGGGCTGTCTGCCGTAGAGAAGCTCGAAGGGGGAAAACCCCGTGGAGGCTTGGGGAACCTCCCGCACAGCGAATAATAAGAGCTCCAACCACTTATCCCAATTTTTCGCGTCCTCGTGAACGAATTTACGGATCATTGATTTAAGCGTGCGATTAAATCTTTCCACCAGCCCGTCTGTTTGTGGGTGATAGACGCTGGTGCGAATAGATTTAATGCCCAATAATCCGTAAAGCTCGCGCATCGTGCGTGACATGAACGCGGTGCCTTGATCAGTGAGAATCTCCTTGGGGATTCCCACACGGGAGATGAGGCGAAACAGCGCCTCCGCAACGCTCTTTGCTGAGATATTACGGAGCGCGACTGCTTCCGGGTAGCGGGTTGCATAATCCACCAGAACTAATGCAAACCGATGCCCGCGTGCGGATCGCTCTAATGGCCCGATGAGATCCATACCAATTCTCTCGAAGGGGATCTCCATAATTGGTAAAGGGCGCAACGGCGCTTTTGGGGTGGCCGGCGGATTTACCAGCTGACATTCACTGCACGCAGCGCACCATCTGCTGACGTCACCGTGAATGCCCGGCCAAAAGAATCGGGTCATGAGGCGATTTAGTGTGGCCGCCTGACCTAAATGTCCGGCCATAGGATTAGAATGAGCCGCCTGAAAAAGCATTTCCCGGCGGCTCTTTGGTACTAATAGCTGGGTTGTATCTTCTTTTGTCTGAGTGTCTTGGGTCACTCGATACACCCTATCATTAATAACCGCAAAATACGGATAGGAGAGGGGTCGATCAGGCTGGAGGATTTTCCCATCAATAACTTGCACTCTTTCGAGTGCATGTTTTAGTGTATCATCACGCGACTGCTCCAGGGGAAAGTCTTTACACCGGGAAATTCCCAGCCCTTCCCCTGAGTCAGCGCGTGACGTCACTGCTTGGGATTCCCCCAGCTGAGCGACACGTCCCCTATCTGGCGATTTCTTCTTCCAAGAAACACCCGCACATAAAACTCCCAATAATCTATTAAATCCAGGCCAATTAGTTCCCAGAATTAGCGGGTGTTTGAGGTGCGGGTTAACCGCTACCTCCACTCTATGCTTTTTCCCCCGAAATTGAATATCTATTGCCGTTAGCGGGTAGTGAATAACATCCCCGTGTACACACCTTACCCTTACCGTGCGGCTCATATCCAAAGCCGGGTCTTGAAGCAAGCTTTGGTGGATGGAGGTCTGATTACACCCCGAATCCACCAAAGCTTGATATGTACCCCCTTTTATACTCACAGGTATCCGGTATAGCCCGTCGCGACCGGGGGCGACTGCTGGCACATCGGGCAGGCGGACCAATGCACCCACCTCCATCACGGAGCAGTTCTCTGGTGCATGATCCGCCCCCCCGCAATGCCAACATGCCGGCCCAGACCTTCCCGTTATACCCCCGAGGGCAGCAGGACCAACTGATTGGGCCGGAGAGAGACCCGTCATCGCTGTAGGCCCGCCCATGCCACGTGCCTCCCCGTCTCTATCCCGATAGGTGCCCCAGCGATGCGTGCTGCGCTGGGGCTCCGGGCCTGGGATCCGCCTCCTGGGAGTCGGTATGGGCGGTCCCCTCGATCTGGGCCTGGGGATAGGAGGAGAGAGAGAAAGAGGAGGGACAGGGGGAGAGAGAGAGAGAGAGGTTAGTTCGCCGACCCTGGACCTCGCTACCAGGTGATCCTCCGCCAGCTGGATGGCCGTTTCCAGATCGTCTGGTCGGTGGCACTGGACCCACTCCGATGTTCGGGAGGGAAGGCGGGCGATGAACTGTTCCAGTACCACAGCGTCGACGATCTGATCGATGGTCCGGTCATCCTGCACCAGCCATCTGCGGCAGGCGTCACGGAGCTGCTGGGCGAATATGAAGGGCCGACCGCTCTCCTCCAGCTTCAGCGACCGGAAGCGCTGGCGTTGTTCCTCCGGATTGCGGCCGGCCCGCTGAAGTATGGCTCGTTTCAGGTGCGCATAATTCAGGAGATCCTCGGCCGGTAGCTGCTGTGCGGCGGTCTGGGCTTCGCCCGACAGCAGCGGGATGACTCTCACCGGCCAATCGGCCCGGGGCCACCCACACGCTCCTGCCATCTTCTCAAACAGGTCTAAGAAGACTTCCGGGTCATCTTGTGGCCCCATTTTGTGTAGTGTGATGGGAGGGTGGGTGGCTGATGTTGCTCCGGGCTGGATCCCCTGCTTCAGCATGCTCCGGACGAGCTCGCGGTCCTCGCGCTGGGCCTCCACAAGGACCTTAAAGCGCTCCTCCTGCTCGGCTCGTATGTCCAGGATCTCCTGGTGTTGTTCACGGTGGAGGACCGCGAGCGCCTGGATCACTTCTGCAAACGGACTGGTTGACGGAGTGGTCATCTTAGCGGCGAGGTCTCTTCTTCTTCCCCGGATTTCGGCACCACTGTAACAAGGTTCTTTGTGTGGGAAGAAGAAGACAGGGTCGGCGTTGAGGTAAATAACAGATTTCTTTTATTTTTTAATAATGTATCACTGTCAAGGCCAGCTCCCACTGTGTGGCCGTCGTTCAGCTCTCTCTCTCTCCCGACTGTTCCTCCCGTTCTCCTTAAGACGGGTGTCTCTCCGGTCCAATCACTAGAATAAACAGGTGTTGCTTATTATTTCTGATTGGCCTGCTGATTAGCCGCCGGGCTCTGAGCATGCTCTCCCCCTTTATTGGGTATTCGATCATGCTTACCTCTCCACAGTCATGTAAACAGCAAATGTGCTATGGCGTGACGCAGCTGACTCTTAAAGGGAATGTGAAATGAGACTCTGATTGGTTTATTCTCAAAACACACCTATAACTCATTAAGAAAATAAGCTCAACCCTGTTAGACCATGTGCCACGGCGCAAAGCGGATTTTTGTGTGTGATATATGAGCAAAAGTGGATTCTGACACGTCTCTAATGCATTTGCACCCTGCGCTTTGCACTTTGCGCATGGACCATCAAAATAGAGCCCATTCATTCATTCATTCATTCATTCATTCATTCATTCATTCATTCATTCATTTTCCTTCAGCTTAGTCCCTTTATTAATCAGGGATCGCCAAAGCGGAATGAACCGTCAACTATTCCAGCATATGTTTTACACAGCAGATGTCCTCCTAGCTGCAACCCAGTACAGGGAAACACGCACACACACTCCTTCACACCCACACACACTCATACACCATGGCCAGTGTAGTTGATCAGTTCCCCTATAGCGCATGTGTTTGGACTGTAACCAGAGCACTCAGAGGAAACCCACACCAACACGGGGAGAACATGCAAACTCCACAAAGAAACACCAACTGACCCAACCGGGACTGGAACCAGTGACATGAGTGCCCGGAGGCGACAGCAATACCCACTGTGCCACCGCGTCGCCATGTGTTCCAATTCTTAGCTTAATAATTATGTTTGGCTGCTGCTTCACGCTCTGTTAGGAGGCGGAGGCGAGGTGTGTGTTGGGATCGTGCCTGAGATCAGTGGCAGGAGTATGCCGAGGTTCTCCTCAGTGTGACGTGTGTGTGGGAGCGGCTGTGACTCCGTCCTGAACTCAGAGTTTGGGCTCCAGACATACAGCGGATCAGACTGCAATGTGTCCTGATTTCAGGAGGGTGAATTATTGAGGCAGAGCGTCCTCTGCATAATGGATCAGGACGCTCTGTCTTATTACACACACACACACACACATGCACACACAGATCCAGCTGATGAGGGATTGTGTAAGGTCTCTGACAGTGTGTGTGTGTGTGTGTGTGTGTGTGTGTGTGTGTGTGGCTGTATGCATGTAGTCTGCATGCACATATATCAATGTGTATGTGTATGTATGCATGTTTATGCGTGTGTGTGTGTGTGTGTGTGCGTGCATGCGTGTGTGTATGTGTGTGTGTGTGTGTATGTGTGTGGCTGTATGCATGTAGTCTGCATGCACATATATCAATGTGTATGTGTATGTATGCATGTGTGTGTGTGTCTGTGTGTGTGTGTGTATGTGTGTGAGCTGTCTGTGGCTCTCTGTGACCTGAAGATGACCTGTTGTGCTCCACAGAGGCTGATGTGCGTGAAACAGTCGTCAGATACGCATGAGAAAGGAAGCGTCAGCCTGTCATCAGAGTGTCTGCTCCTAAAACACACACACACACACACAGATAAACACACACACACACACACACACACACACACACACACACACACACACACACACACACACACACACACACCTCTGGAACACTTCCCATTACAGCGGAAACATGTCCAATCCTAAAGTTCCATGCGTGTCTGTGATCCTCGTATGATAATGAGGGGGAGGGGCATGCAGTGAACCAGCCAA
Organism: Danio rerio; assembly: GCF_049306965.1. Classification (NCBI taxonomy): domain Eukaryota; kingdom Metazoa; phylum Chordata; class Actinopteri; order Cypriniformes; family Danionidae; genus Danio; species Danio rerio. The sequence goes on along the minus strand of NC_133180.1, from coordinate 806,909 downwards.
TGTTTGTTCTGCTAACGTTCCTCTGACCCCTTAAAGCTCATCTTCTGGTTGCTATAAGAACAGACACAGATGCAGCATGAAGGCTTTAGACTACAGTGTCCTCATCAGTTATAGAGCTCATCAATATGACTATCTATCATACAGTAATAAACCTGAACTGACCTGCTCCATACAGCACAGACTGACTCAGAGCAGCTTCACAGACACACAGACAGATCCACAGTGCAGACACAACATTCTCTGAATCATCTGAAAACTGACAGTGCAGGCGAATGCAAAATAATAATGAAGGAATCAGACACTCCTGTCTTCAGAAGAATGAATGAATGAATGAATGAATAAATAAATGAATGAATGAATGAATGAATGAATGAATGAATGAATGAATGAATGAATGAATGAATGAATGAATGAGTAAATTAATGAATGCATAAATGAATTAATCAGACAAGATTGTCATCAGATGAATGAATGTATCAGACACTACATGTGAATGAATGAATCAGACAAGACTGTCCTCATATGAATGAATGAATCAGACTCTCCATGTGAATGAATGAATCAGACAAACTGTCCTCAAATGAATGAATGAATCAGACACTCCAGATGAATGAAAGAATCAGACAAGACTGTCCTCATATGAATGAATGAATCAGACTCTCCATGTGAATGAATGAATCAGACAAGACTATCCTCATATGAATGAATGAATCAGACACTCCAGATGAATGAATGAATCAGACAAGACTGTCCTCATATGAATGAATGAATCAGAAACTCCAGATGAATGAATAAATCAGACACTCCAAGTGAATGAATGAATCAGACAAAACTGTACTCATATGAATGAATGAATCAGACACTCCAGATGAATGAATGAATCAGACAAAACTGTCCTCATATGAATGAATGAATCAGACACTCCAGATGAATGAATTAATCAGACAAAACTGTCCTCATATGATTAAATGAATGAATGAATGAATAAATGAATGAATCAGACACTCCATGTGAATGAATAAGTCAGTTAAGACCATCCTCATATGATTGAATGAATAAGACATAACAGTTTAATGAATGAATCAGACAAGACCATCCTCATATGAATGAATGAATGAATCAGACATAGCAGATTAATGAATGAATTAGACAAGACTGTTCTCAAATGAATGAATGAATGAATGAATGAATGAATGAATGAATGAATGAATGAATGAATGAGACACTCCAGATTAATGAATGAGTCAATTTTGTCTTTAGATGAATTAATGAATTAATGAATGAATTAATGAATGAATTAATGAATTAATTAATGAATTAATTAATAAATTAATGAATGAATTAATTAATAAAACAGTCCAGATTAATGAATGAGTTAGACATTACAGTACCCAGATGAATGAATAAATCCCACTGCAGATGGATGGATGAATGAATGAATAAGACAGTCCTGTCCTCAGATGAAAGAATGAATTAGACATTCCAGATGAATGAATAAATACTGTCCCCCGCTAAATTAGGAAATGAATGAGACACTCCACACGAATGAATGAAACAGACAGTCCTGTCCTTAGATGAATGAATGAATTAGACAGTCCTCTTTTAGATGAATGAATGAATGAATGAATGAATGAATAAAAGAATGAACCAGACAGTACTGTCCTCAAATGAATGAAGAAATGAATCAGAAAGCCCTGTCTATTGATGAATGAACAAATCACATACATGTTCTTAGGATCTGTCATGAATGAGATGTTCTGTCTTCTAATGAATGAATGAATGAATGAATGAATGAATGAATGAATGAATGAATGAACAATATATTCTGTCTTCAGCTGAATGTATTCTGAATGAGACATTCTGTCCTCAGATGAGTGAATGAATGAATGAATGAATGAGGTACTGCAGATCTGCTTCAGCACAGTAATAGTCCTCTGACAGGTCTTGTGTTTCCGCATGGATTCCCCTGATGTGCTGCTGCTGCTTCAGGCTCAACACTGGCCTTTAATAGCAGCTGATTTCAGACCAGCTCTGAGCTGAATTGGGTAAAACTAGGAGAATTGATTAACTAAATTGGTCTTAGCGTATGAGTGTGTGTGTGAGTCTGAGAATGAGTATATATGGGTGTTTCCCAGTACTGGGTTGCAAGGGCAACCGCTGTGTAAAACACATGCTGGAATAGTTAGCAGTTCATTTCTATGTGACGACCCCTGGTGAATGAAGGACTAAGTGAAAGGAAATGAATGAATGCATGAGTAATTTGTAATATGCATTGACTCAATATTCAGAGCTAGCCTCCACTCGTCTGCTGTATAGTGAGCAGCTCTCTGTGTTTTCTGCTCACATCTCTATGACTGATGGAGTATGAAGATCTGAGATGAGTTTCTGCTGGATCTCAGCTTCAGTGTGCTGCAGATACGCTCTGCACAGGAGATGAGGAATGAACGCATGAACACTGAGAACAGATCCATTCTTCATGCTGGGTGTGTGTAGTTCAGTGCTGTGTTAACGCCGCTGTGATGAACGAGGCACAAGAGTCGAAGCTTTTCAACACTCAAAACAATAAAAGTCTAACACAGCTTTATTGATTTCTCCGCACATCGGAGCGTGGCCTGTTTAATTTTAACCTCAGCGTTTATTTTCCCCATGATTTCCAGCAGACTGAGTGTTATAATCTGTCATAATTAATCAGGCAATAATTCAAATCACACACACACATCTAGAGATGTTAAATAGCACTGAAAGGACAAATATAAAACAACTATTTCACACTTTTAATACAACCTACAACATGTTATTTTAAATCACACTATTGTACATGGATGAATGAATGAATCAGATGTTCCTGTCCACAAATGATTGAATGAATCACTAAATGGATGGATGAATGAGTGAATGTAATGTGTATTTCCTCATGTCCTCCAATTAATGAATTAATTCATCAGCTATTTACTTTTATCCTCAGATAAATGCACAAAAGAATGAATGAATGAATGAATGAATGAATGAATGAATGAATGAATGAATGAATGAATGAATGAATGAAGGAGATATTCCGGTCTTCAGATGAATGAATGTATTAGACACTTATGTCCCTGAATGAATGAATGAATGAATAAATGAATAAATGAATGAATGAATTAGTTTGCTCGTCCGTCCCTCCGTTTGTCCGTCAATCAATCAATCAATTAATTAGCAAATGAATCATATCCTCAAATTAATTAATGGATCAAATTAAATCTAATGAATGAGATATTCCTGTCCTCTAATGAATGAATGTATGAGGCAATCACAAACTCATGTGAATGAATAAATCAGTGAATGGATGAATGAGCAATTTATTCATACCCTCAAATTCTGTCTTCAGATGACTGAATGATTCAATAAATTAATAAATGAGATATACCTGTCCTCCAAGGAATGAAAGTATCAAACACCCTTGGCCTTGGATGAATAAATGAATAAATCAGTGAAAGAATGAATGAATGAATGAAGCATCTTCAAATCAATGAATGAATTAGCCATATGCTTCTGTCCTCAGATGAATCAATGAATAAACAAACAAACGAACGAACGAACGAACGAACGAAGTAACAAACGAAGGAATAAATTATTGAATGAGATATTCCTGTCCTCCAGTGAATGAATTTATCAGGCAATCATGTCCTTGAATGAATGAATGAATGAATAAATGAGCAAATGAATCATACCCTCAAACTAATTACTTAATTACTCATCCATTTGCTTCTGTCCTCTGATGAGTCAATAAATGAATGAATGAGATTTTCCTGTTCTCATGTTTTCAGATGAATGAATGAATGAATGAATGAATGAATGAATGAATGAATGAGCGAATGAATCAAATCTTGAGAATGGATGAATCAACCATTTGCTTCAGATGAATGAATGAATGAATGAATGAATGAGATAGTCCTGTCCTCAGATAAAAGAATGAATGTATCAGACACATATGTCCTTGGATGAATGAATGAACAGTAAATGAAGGTACCATGTCATCAGATTAATGCATGAATTCATTTATTAACCATTTACTAATGTCCTCAGATGAACAAATGAACCAGATGTTCTCGCCCTCAGATGAATGAAGGAATCAGACATGCATGTCTTTAAATGAAAAAATGAATGAGTCAGTGAATGAGTGAATGGGTTAATGAAAAAATCAGTCAATGAATGAATAAATAAATAAATAGATTAATTGATTAAATAACCATGTCCTCAGGTTACATTAATTAGCCAGTCTCGTCTGTCTTTAGTTGAATGAATGAATGAATGAATGAATGAATGAATGAATGATTGATTCAGCTGCATGTGTCCACAGATGAATGAATGAAGTTCCAGATGAATTTCAGAAGAAATCTATCTATTGTACTGCTGCTTCAAAGTCTGAAAAACACAGGCCTGAATGATGAGTGCTGGTGTCAGTGCTGATTGACCTGGTAAACCACAGTAATGAACCGCTCTGTTCTCCGCAGTCTAATCCTCCAGTATGCATGTGTGTGTGTGTGTGTGTGTGTGTGTGTGTGTGTGTGTGTGTGTGTGTGTGTGTGTGTGTGTGTGTGTGTGTGTGTGTGTGTGTGCCACAATTGTCTTGCTGTTAACGGATGCAGAGAGAGTGTAAAACTCATTTGTGGAGGCACATCTCAGTAATCACGCGGGACGCTGGCGACTCCTGCATGCGCATATTAATGAGTGTACATTCACATCCAGCATAGTGATAAAGAGAAGTGTAATGAGTGCGCCTTCCCATCATTCCCTGCAGACGCACCAAACACTCACAGCGTGTGCAAGCATAGCAGACCAGTGTGTGTGTGCATGTGTGTGTATGTATGTGTGCAAAAGTTTGACTGCTGCATCTTCTAGATTATTAAAAGTTTCACACACACACACACACACACACACACAAACACTAACATACACAGACTTCAGTCCTACACAATAGCTGCCCATAAACCTTTATGGATAGTATAGTATAGTGTGATACAGTAATGTATAGTACAACATAATATACTACACTACAATACAGTATAGTATAGTAAAGTATAGTACAATATAGTACAGTAACATAGCACAGTATAGTATAGTATAATACACTATATAATAGTAGAACATAGTATAGTATAGAATAGTATAGTATATTACAATATAGCATAGTATAGTACAATATCGTAAAATAAAGTATAGTATAGTACATTGTATATTAAAGTAACGTATGATACAATATAGTACAGTAACGTATAGTACAGTATAGTATAATAGAGTATAGTACAATACAGTATACTTTAGTATAGTACAGCTTAGTGTAGTATAGTACAATAAAACATAGTATACTACAATATAGTTTAGTATGGTACATTACAATATAGTACAGTAGAGCGCAATATTGTAAAATATAGTACAATATAGTAGAGTATAGAGAAGTATGGTATAGTACAGTATACAGTATAGCATAGTACAGTATAGTACAGTGCAGTATACAGTATAGGATAGTACAGTATAGTGAAGTATAGTATAGTAGTGCAGTATAATACAGTACATAGTACAGTACAGCACTGTATAGTATAGTACAGTATACAGTAAGGTATAGTATAATATAGTATAGTATAGTAGAGTATAGTATAGTATAGTATAGTATAGTATAGTATAGTATAGTATAGTATAGTACAAAAGTGTACAGTATATCTCTTTAAATGGCAGCATGTGCTACACAACTCCTCTGCTAAACTCATCCACATATCCATGAGTCTATGTGACTGATGCAGATGAGCGTGTTGAGAGCATTGCATTGTGGGATATGCAGTACAGCAGAGCACAAAGCAGGTGTAAAGGCATTACTCCACACACACACACACACACACACACACACACACACACTGTAGACGATTGGACTAGTGTTCTGCTGCTGCTGCTGCTGTGGTGTGACAGAGTGATGAATGTGACGCCTCCTCCCCCATCACTGCAGCGCTCCTGCTCACTTATTAGTATGACTGAACACACACACACACACACACACACACATGCAGACACACATACACACACACACACACACATACATGTACACACAATAAGATGTTTATGCACACACATGTACACACACACACACATCCATGCATACACAAGCACACAAAGAGACACATACACAAACACACACACACACACACACACACACACTCAGGTATACAAAAGCACACAGACAAACACACACAGACACACACACACACACTCTGGTATACAAAAACACACACTGACACACACACAAACACAAATGCTCACACTAATACAGAACAGATGTTCATTCACACACACACACATTATTGTACACACATGCACACACATGCAAACACACATACACACAAACACACACATTAATGCACACACGCGCACAAACGCTCATTGAAACACAAGCACACACTAAAAAACACACACTCACAAACACAAATGCACACACACACAAAAACACAGGTGGTTACACACACACATTTATGCCCACACACACATATAAACACAGACACATACACAAGTTCAGGCACACACACACACACACACACACACACAAACAGGCACTGTGTGGGGAAAACACTTAAAATCTAATAAAGCATGCAGGAAACACGCGGCTACACATAGGTGCACACACACACACACACACACAGCGCTGCCGCAGCTCCCAGAATGCTCTCTGGCTCTCCTCAGATCACAGATTCATAAACAGCAGGAAGTCAGCAGAGGAGCGGCAGTCCGAATTCATTTACTGCGGTAATTACCAGGTCACAGCGGATCAAACCCATCTGTCTTATTTCATCTGCAGCTCTGCATGACACGATAACAAGAGTGTGTGTGTGTGTGTGTGTGTGTGTGTGTGTGTGTGTGTGTGTGTGTAGTTCTGGTATTGATAACCCTATAGGTGCAATGCAAATGTATGCAATGTCCCCACAAGTATTGCAATACCAGTGAGTGTTGAGAGATATGGAGATATATCTGATGTGTCTCCTGCTGATGACTGATCTCACCTCTGCTTTACATTACAGCCTCAGTCAACATTATGAAGTGTTTAAATATGTAATGGTGTGAAATGACACACTGAAATATCCCCAAATCTGCATGAAGAGCACAACACTAACATTAAACACACATGATCTATAAGACACACTGATCCTGCTGATCCTCACACACACACACACACACACACACACACATGTGCAGCAGGACAGAAGACAGAACACACACGCCTGTTCAACTGAAGTCTAAATCAACAGGAGGATGAGACATGAGCTATATGGGATGTAAACAGGACAGTCTGGTGTTCAGAAGCAGAATAAAGAGAAATAAAACTGTAATATAATCAGTATATTACTGACAACATGTATAAAATAGACTTTTGTTGTATTCATTCATTCATTTTCTTGTCGGCTTAGTCCCTTTATTAATCCGCGATCGCCACAGCGGAATGAACCACCAACTTATCCAGCACATTTTTACGCAGCGGATGCCTTTCCAGCTGCAACCCATCTCTGGGAAACATCCACACACACTCCTTCACACACACACTCATACACTACGGACAATTTAGCCTACCCAATTCACCTGTACCACATGTGTTTGGACTGTGGGGGAAACTTGAGCACCCGGAGGAAACCCACGCGAACGCAGGGAGAACATGCAAACTCCACACAGAAACACCAACTGAGCCAAGGATCGAACCATCGACCCAGCAACCTTCTTGCTGTGAGGTGACAGCACTACCTACTGCGCCACCGCCTCGCCCCACATTTGCTGTAGCTGGTGTTTAAATTGAAACCTGATTTAGAAAAACGGAAGAGAAATGTTTATGATTCAGCTATGAATGAAGCTCACCTGTAAATCTGCATATGAGGATCAATTTATACTCATCTAAATGAAATGCATTGACCCGAGACACACACACACACACACACACACACACGAAGGCATGTTTCTTAATGACCAATAGACACCCCCACACACTGATGAATTACCAGTTGAATTCATTGCCACACTCCATTACATTCAAAACACCCACACACACACTCACACACACACACCCACTCACACACACACACCAGTTCACCATTTTGAAAACGCAGCAGCATAAAGACTGTTGTCACAGCATTAACCACATATGAAACAATAGTTTGTTTCTACTATGTACACTGTGTTAAAGCAGCTGTGTGTGTGTGTGTGTGTGTGTGTGTGTGTACTGTGTAATAGATTATCGTCAGTTATCTCTAAAAATAATGTCTGTATGTGGATTTAGGGATATTTTGTCTTGAAAATCTTAACTTAGGGTGTGTTCACATCTGTAGTTCGCTTCATGTGGTCTGGATCGAGGGCAATAAATGATGCATTGTAGCATGTTCTGCAGTCTTTGGCTCCTCTTCACACCACACTGACTGCTTCAGTCCAAACCAGTTGAGAAGAACCAAAATGCAGTCATGTGACAAAATCCACATCACTTATTGGTCAGATGTTGTTAAACGTATTTCCTGAAGTGCTTATTGATTGGTCAGAATTCACATGCAGGAAATTGCCAATGAACTCCGGCAAGTAAACAAACCGACTGACACGACATGTGGCTTTTGACCATAGAGCTACGACTGCGCTGGCTTATTGTATCCCTGCTCATAGAGTGTAGTTTATACACATCACTTTAGACAAACTCTACATTTCCAGAATGAATTACCTCTGTAATCGTCAACTCTGTTATCATCAACTCTGTTATAGTCAACTCTGTTATCATCAACTCTGTTATCCTCAACTCTGTTATCCTCAACTCTGTTATCCTCAACTCTGTTATCATCAACTCTGTTATCCTCAACTCTGTTATCATCAACTCTGTTATCCTCAACTCTGTTATCGTCAACTCTGTCATCGTCAACTCTGTCATCGTCAACTCTGTTATCGTCAACTCTGTTATCGTCAACTCTGTTATCGTCAACTCTGTTATCGTCAACTCTATTATTGTCAACTCTGTTATCGTCAACTCTGTTATCGTCATCTCTGTTATCGTCAACTCTGTTATCATCAACTCTATTATCGTCAACTCTGTTATCGTCAACTCTGTTATCGTCATCTCTGTTATCATCAAATCTGTTATCATTATCTCTGTTATCGTCAACTCTGTTATCCGTCATCTCTGTTATCGGTCATCTCTGCTATCGTCAACTCTGTTATCATCAACTCTGTTATCGTCAACTCTGTTATCGTCAACTCTGTTATCATCAACTCTGTTATCGTCAACTCTGTTATCGTCAACTCTGTGTGTGTTCATATATGGTGTAAAAGTAGAAAGTGGACACGTGGATGAATAACTTAATTCATGAGTTGCTTCTTTCTCATTCAATGACAGAACACATCCAGAAACAGACAGCAGGTGAGTGAAACCCATCATCATCATCATCATCATCATCATCACTGTTATTAATATAATCTATCATTATCTGCTTTCAGCTGGGTAATTATTCTGCTCAGTAGTTCACTCAATGGAGGAAACAGATCTGCTTCATTTGTGAGGAATAGTGATGTAGACATGAAGCTGAACACAGCTCAGGTGTTTTACTGCATCAGTGTGACGCTCACTGATACGCTCCTTTTACAGCAATTGGGAATATTATTTCTGTATGTTTCCTAAACAACAGTGGCAACCATATAATAAGCACAATAATGCACTCCAGGCCACTGAATTATTAGAAAATAATGACAGTACAAGCAGAATTATTGAGTCTGATTTGTTGAGTTTGTAGAATATTAATGTAAATGTAAGTGGTTTGAGTGGAATAATGCACTCTGGGCTGTGGAATTATTAGTTAATAGTGCTCAAATTTCTTATAATTCAACAGCCAGTACTCAGTTATTCCTTCAAAAAAAGACATTTGCATATGTACAAACAATTAACGCCGAGCAAAGATTAATCCTGATTAATCAAGTTTATTTTGACATAATAGATGTGTGTGTGTGTGTGTGTGTGTGTGTTACACTGTATATATTTATTATGTATATTTGGCACACACACAGACATAAAAGACTAAACTATACAGGATCATTTTGTTCCAAAGATATTGAAATGTATACATAATCTGTATCATTTGGATAATTGATATGTAAATTAAAGCCATTTCCTAAAGATGCATGCATGTGTGCATTTAAACACACATAATAAATACACACATAACACACTCGTGTTTAAGTCTAAACAAGCTTATCTTAGATGCGATTAATCGCAATAAATTTGTGTGAAAAAAAGAAGAAGAAAAATTATTGTAAATAAAAATGTGTGTGTGTGCAAATCAACAGCGCCCCCTGTTGAGTGCATATGCGCAGTTATTAGACACACACACACACACCATTCAGTTGAGTGTATCTGTATTTCTCCAGTGCTTCTACACTAGATTGTCACAGCTCAACACAGAAGGTCTAGTAAACTGAAGCTGTGTCAGTCCTGTAAAGTGTGGTTTGATTTTCACACACACACACACACACACTCACACACACACACACACACACACAAGCGCGTGATGCTAGCAAGACTGACTTCATTATGAAACTGCATAATGATGAAAACTGAATAATCCAGTGTATTCACCACAGTAAAGGAGTTTTCATAAAGGAGTGATTAAGATAGTAAAGCTGACTAATTTATTATTCAGCAAACCCCATTTAAGATCCTCAAATACAGCTGAAATATACATATAAATATACAAATACAGCCGAACACTGAATGATCTACCCTGCTCTGGACATATGTATCCAGATCAGCCCAACAGTCCAAACACATGCGCTATAGGGGAATTGAGGAACTAAACTGGCGAAGTGTATGGCTGTGTATGGGTGTTTCCCAGTGATGGGTTGCAGCTGCTGTGTAAAACATATGCTGAAATAGTTGGAGGTTCATTCCTCTGTGGTGACCTCTGATTAATAAAGGGACTAAGCTGAAGAGAAATGAATGAATGAATGAATGAATGAATGAATGACATAATATTAGTCTAGATATTCTTCAAGACACTAGTGTTCAGCTTAAAGTGACATGTAAAGGCTTCACTAGGGTAATTAGGGTAAAGTTAGGGTAATTAGGCAAGTCATTGTATAACAGTGGTTTGTTCTGGAGACAATATTAATATTAATATACTAATATTGCTGAAGGGGTGAATAATATTGACCCTAACATGGCTTTAAAACAATTAAAAACTGCTGTTATTCTAGCCCAAATAAAACAAGTAAGACTTTCTCCAGAAGAACAAACATTATCAGACATACTGTGAACATTTCCTCAATCTGTTCTGGGAAATATTTGAAGAGGAAAAAGAAATTCACAGGAGGGCGAATAATTCTGACTGCAACTGTACATATAGAATAAATGTAGATGAGTGTGTGTGTGTGTGTGTGTGTGTGTGTGTGTGTGTGTGTGCACCTGTCAGCCTCTTCAGTCTCAGTGAAGTGTGATTAACAGCAGGAAGGCCGGTGGCGAGAGACAGATGTAGGTCAGAATAAAAAACACACTGACGGAGAAATCAATAAAAGCCCCCGAGCTCTCAGAGCACTTTCATAATCGCAGACATTCAACCTCTACACACACACTAAACAGCCCTCAGCAAGAGTGTGTGTGTGTGTGGAGAAACTAAAGACAGAGCGAGGACGCCACCTGCAGGTGAACGGAGAACACACACACACACACACACACACACACAAACACTTGCTGCTTCGATTTGGATTGAGAAGAATAATCCTTCATCCTCTGGTGAGTGAGTGAACAGAGTGACGGCTGTTTAACACACATCCTCACATGTGTTTAGGGTTCATATCAAATGTAGTCACTTCAGTGTGTTAATGTTAGCAGTTACAACAGGTGTGAAACTCACAGGACACACACACACACATACACACACACACACACACACTCCATATTTAAAGACTCAGTTCACCCCTAATGAAGATTCTGCATTAATATCTGGCCCTATAATAAACCCAAAGTCCTTGGTTCTTCTCTGAACACAAATGAAGGTGTAATGAAGGAGTAATGAACAGCTCAGACAGAGCAGCACCACATCCACATTTACTCCAGTCATTTACCATGACACCGCTCATCATGAAGGAAATCCCCTGCACCGTCTGCTGTCCCTGTGTTGAGCAGATGAGCATGCAGTAGTGCAGATGTGTCTCTGTGACTCTGCTTGTGTGTCTGTAGTCAGCGTTGTGTGTGTGGTGTAGGAAGCGTTGTGTTTGTGTTTGGTATTTGTGATGTTTGCTGATGTTCTGTAACATTTTGTCAGGTCAGCGATAAGGTTACCACTTCTGATACAAAAATAAGGGGCGCATACTGCAGCGGGAGACAAATCAGGGCCTAGACCAGTGATCACAGGCTCGACAGCATGCCAGAGGTGGTAAAGCACAACTTAATATATGTTTTCAGGACAGTGTGAACACCTGGACATTAAAATAAACTGTCTTTTATTGAAATCAGATGCAGGCAGTGTTTCTCTTTTACAGCTCTGATATAGCTGATGATATGTTTAATAGTGTGGTACACCTGCGTTAACTCAGCTGCTGTAACCGAGAGGCAGGGAGAAAATACTAATGATCCTAGTTTTAAAGGGTGGTACTGATAACAGATTCTGGCTAAAATATTTGTCATTATTTGCAGTATCACCTATCCAAACATGGAAACAGCACTGACATACACATTATCCACACTGTGAACAATGCTATGATCAGTTAGTCCTGACAGCATCTGTTTTAGCTCACTTTAACATACTGAACTAAGTTCATCATTCATTCATTCATTTTCTTGTTAGTTTAGTCTGTTTATTAATCTAGGGTTGCCACAGTGGAATGAACCGCCAACTATTCCAGCTTAGATTTTACACAGCGAATGTCCTTCCAGCCGCAACCTAGTACTGGAAAACACCCATACACACTCATTCACACACACACTCATACACTACAGCCAGTTCCCCTATAGCGCATGTGTTTGGACTGTGGGGGAAACCGGAGCACCCGGAGGAAACCCACACCAACACGGTGAGAACATGCAAACTCCACACAGAAACACCAACTGACCCAGCCGAGACTCAAACCAGAGACCTTCTTGCTGTGAGGCCACAGTGCTAACCACTGAGCCACCCTTTCTCCTCATATCATATCATATCACCTCTGCAGGTGTTCTGACTCTGATTGGCTGTTGTCACCTACTGAGGGGGCGGGCTGAAGATAGTTCATCTGACTGGTCAAACTTAGATAAACACCCAACACATCAAACAAATGTGTCCCACATGTCTGCGATCCTTACACTGCGCACACTAATACTGAGATACATCACACCGCCGCTGTCTACCTATTTAATGTGGTCAACTGTGCTCGCATCGCTCAGCTAGGTGGAATTATTTAAAGGATCGATTACTTTATTATTTTTAGGCATTGAAACCAAACTGTTTCTGCATAATCTACTGGACCTTTTCTATGCTCTTCACATGGCATTACTGCTGTTTGTTTCTGATGTCTCTGCTTGTCTGCATCTTCTCTGTAAAGCACTTTGTGTGGCCGTTTGGAAATGTGCTGTACAACCTTGAACCTTGATAGTTATTAATATCTTGATTGTTTTGTTGAAATGTATGTGCATTTATTAAGCTGTAGCTTGCGTTAGACCGTCTACACATCACATTACAGAAGGGGAATCAGCGCTTATGTCAGGTGATTGTAATGAGCAGGACTGTATCTGACAGTATTCTCTCCTCTGGCTGCCGTTATCAGTCTCACACTATTGTTTTCCTCTTCCTGAAAGTCTTGATAACACCATGCTGGACCTCTGTCATTATTTCAGCAAATAGAAGTACAAAATGTGTGTATGTGTGGTACTCTCCCATTCACTGTGCTATGAGTTTACACACTATGACCAGGGCCCGGTTTTTCAAAAGTAATCCACTGGGATTTTGGATAAGGTATTGGATCAAATCTTGAAAATGGGTTTTTCAAAAGAAATAACGGATTACATAATCGGATTAGATCACGTAATCTAATCTTTGTTTTGATCCGGATCAAACCTTTACTTTGGGTTTTTCAGACCTTTTTTGTAGGATCTGGATCACTTTGGTCCAAAAAACATGGATTAAACTGATCCCATCAGAAGGGTGGATTTAGTGTGGATTTCATGCCCAAAATTTAATGAAAACTTAAAAAATGTATTAAATAATATTATATTTGAATCATGCAGTATCTTACAAGATATACTATTTATTCATAAGGTTTTAATTTTATTTGTTAATCTGTCGGGCTATAGTGATTATAGGCTTTAACGTATTCAGCCTTTCAGTATAGGCCTACAGCAAAATAGAAAGAGTTTGGCCTCATAAAATAATCCCCCAAACAGCTGTCAAAACTGACCAAAAACAATACATTTTATTCCGTCACTAATTGATATATATATATTCATCACAATGGAAAATATTTTTCTTTTTAGAATATTTATTAGTGATGCATGCAATGATTACAGAATAAAAAAAAAATATGCAAAGAATGGCAATCACTGATTTTTGAAATCACCTTCAACAATTGCAAAAAGAGACTGAAAGGGCAGCAGCACAGCTTCATCTGGCAGAGGAACAACTGACTCTGACCAAACTGCAGCAAACCAAGACCAGACTTGAGATTCGCCTCCTAAAGGCTACGCTCAGACAAGCTGCTCTCTCCACATCAGATGAGGAAGTCTGAGATTATTGTGGAGTTTTTGACATTAAGTCTTTTTTTATTTATATCTATAGTTGAAACTTATTATAAATATTGTCAATGTACAGTGTTGTAGGTCTCAGATGAGCAGACTGCTGAATGAGGATGGGGTGGGCTTTTCTTGTTTTTATTATTTATTATTATTATTTTAATAATTATAAAATTTTCTTAGTTTTCATTTCAAACAAAAAAGTTATATTGACCCAACGCTGGCTATTCTACTTGTCACTCTTTACATATCTATAGTTCTACATTGTGATTTCCTCTCCTGTTTGAGCACTGGTTATCCAGATTTAGTGATCCTGAAAAGTTCCTATCCGGATCAGTTTGATCCAATCCGATGTAGCTTTGAAAAACTGGCTCAAAAAGTAAGCTGGATTACGTGATCACGGATCGCAAAAACAGGATTACTAAATCCGGATCAATTTTATCCAGATTAAAACTTTTGAAAAACCGGGCCCAGGAGATTTGGGGTGGATTAGATTAGATTAAATCCAGTAGATTTCACCCAATATTGGGTTAAAGATCTCGGCATATTCTTCATGTAATGAGGATCTCTGGTGATGTTTGGACTCTCCTCTACAGAATCTGCATGTGTGTCAGTTTTGATGTGAGCTGCATCTGTGTTTGAGCTGAGCTGAGCTATTGTGTTGATCATTATTGATCTTCAACAGACTGACTGACACACATCTCTGCTCATTAGCCCATCCGTCATATTCTCCATAAACACACACACACACACACACACACACACACACACACACATCTCAGATCTGCTCAGACTCTCTGTTCATCTGTAAATCACACAGACTCAACAGAGCGAGTGTTTTCAGACACTGATGAACATCCGGTGAGCTGTTTATATGAATATTCTCCATCTCAGAAGATCACATCTACACCACTCATTCATTCATTCATTCATTCATTTTCCTTCAGCTTAGTCCCTTTATTCATCAGAGATCGCCACAGTGGAATGAACCACCAACTATTCCAGCATATGTTTTACACAGCGGATGCCCTTCCAGCAGCAACCCAGCACTTGGAAACACTCATTCACACACACACACTCATACACTGCGGCCAGTGTAGTTGATCAGTTCCCCTATAGCGCATGTGTTTGGACTGTGGGGGAAACCGGAGCACCCGGAGGAAACCCACGCCAACATGGGGAGAACATGCAAACTCCACACAGAAACACCAACTGACCCAACCGAGGCTCAAACCAGAGAGTGCTGTGAGACCCCAGTGCTGACCACTGAGCCACCGTGCTGGCACATTTAAAGCATTGATCATGTAAATGAACTCAAATATATTCAGTTGACTAGACTCATAACACAAGCGCCGTCAGGAGCAGCAGCGAGAGCTGAAACACTAAACACTGCTGAAAACACTGTGGTCAAACACACTTCACTACCCTACATTAAACACTGATTCTGCACTACTGTGAGGAGAGGGTCAGAGTGGATGTGTGCGGACGTAATTAAACACACGACATCAACTAAACATCATCATAAACGACAGTCAAAACTGACTTAGCTGATCAAAGTGAACATTAAACATCTGACATTTCATCAGTGTTGGTATTAATACTGTACATGTCATTAATGTGGACATCTGTGGGCAAAACAAACACAGTGGAAGTCACTGATTACCGGTGTTAGAGCCATATTTATTATGCAAATTGTAAAATATTATGTATAGTTATTGTTATTTGTTTATTGCATTTATACTGTCTACAATCAAAATAATGTTTAATTTATTATTGCATGCTTTAATTATGCCTTTGCTTATTGATGACTGATCATGTCATATCCTTGTTGTAAAGAGAGAAAGAGACGGAGTGATACAGTTTTTGACCGTCGTTCTATATTGTATCGTTGTATAAAGATAAAGATTGATCCTGCTTTGAAGAACAAATAAACACAAGAAAAGAATATAACGACTTGGATGAGTTCGTCAGGTCAGACTGGTTACTTAAAAGGATCATATTTCCAGCTTGGATAATGGAGTGTCATTATAACCGGTTTACAGCATTCTTCAAACTATCTTCTTTAGTGTTCAGCAGAAGAATGAAACACTGTAGGATGGTAAATGATGACAGGATTCTCAGTTTTGGGTCAACTGTCCCTTTAAATGACAGATTTTCACATTTGTCCATATTTGACCCAACATTGTGCTAAAACAACCCAGCACAGCATCACACAGCTGCTGCAGATTTGTCGGCTGCACATCCATGATGCCAATCTCCCGTTCCACCACATCCCAAAGCTGCTCTATTGGATTGAGCTCTGGTGACTGTGGAGGCCATTTGAGTACAGTGAACTCATCGTCATGTTCACCAGTCTGAGATGATTGAGCTTTATGACATGCTGCGTTATCCTGCTGGAAGTAGCCATCAGAAGATGGAGACACTGTGCTCATAAAGGGATGGACATGGTCAGCAGCAATACTCAGGTAGGCTGTGGCGTTGATGCTCAATTGGTACTAATGGACCCAAAGAAAATCTCCCCCACACCATTACACCACCACCACCAGCCTGAACCGCTGATACAAGGCAGGATGATCCATGCTTTCATGTTGTTGAGGCCAAATTCTGCCCCGAGCATCTGAATGTGTCAGCAGAAATGGAGACTCATCAGAGCAGCAACGTTTCTCCAATCTTCTATTGTGCAGTTTTGGTGAGTCTGTGTGAATTGTAGCCTCAGTTTCCTGTTCTTAGCTGACAGGAGCGGCACCCGGTGTGCTCTTCTGCTGCTGTAGCCCATCCGCCTCAAGGTTGGACGTGTTGTGTGTTCAGAGATGCTCTTCTGCAGAGCTCGGTTGTAACGAGTGCTTATTTGAGTTACTGTTGCCTTAATATCAGCTGGAACCAGTCTGGCCATTCTCCTCTGGCCTCATCAACAAGGCATTTACGCCCACAGAACTGCCGCTCACTGGATATTTCCTCTTTGTCGGAGCATTCTCTGTAAAGCCTAGAGATGGTTGTGCGTGAAAATCCCAGTAGATCAGCAGTTTCTGAAATACTCAGAGCAGCCCGTCTGGCAGCAACAACCATGCCACGATCAAAGTCTCTTAAATCCCCTTTCTCCCCCATTCTGATGCTCGCTCTGAACTGCAGCAGATCCTCTTGACCATGTCTACATGCAGTGAGCTGCTGCCGTGTGATTGGCTGATAAGACATTTGTGAGCAGTTGGACAGCTGTACCTAATAAAGTGGCCAGTGAGTGTGTATGTAAACTTGTTTTTCTGTTTGTATCTCACTCTGTGTGTTTATGTTTTCTCTTCTTCATATGGCTTTATTTACATAATGAATAATCAGAATAATTTACTCTGTTTATTCTCCCTCGAGTTTCTTTCTGCTGTTGAACACTAAAGAAGATATCTTGAAGAATGCTGGAAACCTGTAAACAATGATTTTCATAGTTTGTGAATTCAATGGTTACCGGTTTTCAGCATTCTTCAAAACATCTTCTTTGGTGTTCAACAGCAGAAAGAAACTCATAAAGGTTTGAATCTAGGAAATGTTACTGCACTAAAACTGTTGTGTGAACTGCCCCTTAATGGACTCTTCCACTACACAGACTATTCAGTAATCAGACAACACTATCAATAATGCTGGGCTGTTTTAACTTAGTGTTAGGTGGGTTAAAATGTTTAATAACCCAATGGTTGGGTTTGTCCATATTTGACCCAATGCTGGGTTAAAACAATCCAGCAGTGTTTTAGAGTGATCATTAGTGGATCAGAAGTTAGAGTTCCTGTACCGCATCACTGCCATAACACCATTTCAGGACTTTTATTTTGAAAGCCTCTCACTGGAATCAGTGCAGAACTTCCTCACAGCTTTACAAGCAGACACAAATAAATATATTAGAGAAATAAAGTCAAATTAATATCCATTATTAAAATACACGCAGCGTTTGAGAAGCTAAATCAATTCAAAGGTATTAAAGGGACAGTTCAAAGTTCAGGTAATAGTTCCAAAAAATAAACACTTCTTCACTTTTATTTGTGATTTTGTCAGATCTACTTTATGATGATTGAGCTGAAATATGAACTCAGCTCATGGTGGACTGTGGGAATCAGCCTGTCTATATCTGAGCCGGTGATGAAAAACTGCAGTGCAGTGTTGATGATCTCCACACGGGGGAGCTGTGCTCTCACCTGCCCTCATCAAACACCGCACTGGCCTGTGTTCACATATGCACAATATGACACAACACAACATTGGGTTATTATTTACATTTTACATTTTATAATTACTATTATAACACAAATGATGGATCTGTCCATATTTGACCCAGCATTTGGTTTAAGACAACCCAGCAGTTTTATAGTGCAAAGTCAAAGTTCAGCTTTTATCCTAACCACACAACCCCTCAGTGCAGAGGACACGGCTCAGGTTTTCAGCGTCTCGAACACATGGAGAAACCTCACTTACTAGATGTCCTTCAGTTGGTCATTTTAACCCAATGGTTATTTGGTTCATCCATATTTTACTCAAATGTGTGTTCAACTGACCCAGCAAATCATCTTCATCATGTACACTTGTACAACCCTGCATTTGCCTGATCAACTCTGATGAACACTGTTTTAGTTTTACCACAGTAAACTGTGGTCTGTAGTGTAATACACCCTGTAGTCATGGGTCATTTGTTTATTTTGCTATAGTAGTCAGGCCTGTTGTCAGCCTGGTGAAAGGGCTGGTTCTTTTTTCTCAAATTGTGGACTTTTTGCAGTTATTCACCTCATTTTCTATTTAATTATGATGTTTAAACACTCCAATAAGTGGCATTTTAAGCTCTATTTTAGCAGGATTCGCTTGTTGTATCCTCCATTTTTGATGTTCCAAGAATATTTCCTAAAGATTTATAATAAACAAATCTAAAATAAAGAAGCTTCACAGCTTCACAGAAGCTTCTTCTGAAAATCCATCAAACAACAACAGCCTAATAAACATATATAATCAGCAAAAGTCAGTCTGAGGCACTCGAAAAATGTGCAAAAAATAATAAAAAGCCTTTCCTGACATGGCTGTTTCTGTAAACTGCGCCTACACGTTTAGATAACACTTGACTTCATTAGGGAAACCTGATGTAGCCGCAGTTTTAAGGAAGCACATATTTTTGATGAATCCCTCACACAGAGAGCACCGACACATTATTAAAGTGACCCCTGAAAACTTTTAGCTTGATTTTGGATTTTTATACACAGCCTAATTAGCATTGAAATTAACTTTAATAGGCTGCTTTTGGTGCTTCAGACCTCTTCATTGGTCAATTTTTTTCTCTCAAAAATAAGGTTCAAGATTGAGGATAAAAGTTTGGCTACTTGTAAAATGTTTTTTTTAACAGCTGTCAGTCAATAGTGAAAATTCACTTCACTTATGGCATATTGTGCGTTTTCTTAAAATCTTTGATGGGTTATTTCCGCTATGATGACATATCAGTCAAAATAGGTCACCTGTTACCATAGTAACTGTAGGATCACCACAGTAGACTAACTCCAGCACTACTACAGTATGTACCAAACATTACAATTACGACAGTGTTTATCTGAGTGTGATTAGCCGATCTTAATTCTGAAAATGCAAATGTTTTTCCTGCATCAGCTGCAGAATGATGCACTCTAAAAATGCGTAAGTGCAGCCGTAAGTTAAAAAGTTAAATTTAAACCCAGTGCAAAAGTTGGTTCGTCCATAATTGACAACCAAACAGCAGAGCGTTTTCTAAACTGTGTGTTTGTGTTCACTTTAATAATAGTTCAATAATAATAATAATAATGATGATAATAATAATGATGATAATAATAATAAAATAATAATAATAATAATATTAATAATAACAATGATAATAATAATAACAATGATAATAATAATAATAATAATAATAATAATAATAATAACAATGATAATAATAATAAAATATTAATAATAATAATAATAATAATAATATAATAATAATAACAATGATGATAATAATAATAATTATTATAATAATGATATTGATAATAATGTTAATAATAATAATGATAATGATAACAATGATAATAATAATAATAATAATAACAATGATAATAATAATAAAATAATAATAATAATAACAATGATAATAATAACAATGATAATAATAATAATAATAACAATGATAATAATAATAATAATAACAACAATGATAATGATAATAATAACAATGATAATAATAATAATAATAATGATGATAATAATAATGATGATAATAATAATAAAAATAATAATATGAATAAAAACAATGATAATAATAACAATGATAATAATAATAAAATAATAATAATAATAATAACAATGATAATAATAACAATGATAATAATAACAATGATAATAATAACAATTATAATAATAATAACAATGATAATAATAATAATAGTAATAATAATAATAATAACAATGATAATAACAATAATAATAATAATAATAATAAAATAATAATAATAACAATGATGATAATAATAATTATTATAATAATGATATTGATAATAATGTTAATAATAATAATGATAATGATAACAATGATAATAATAATAATAAAATAATAATAATAACAATGATAATAATAATAAAATAATAATAATAACAATGATAATAATAATAATAATAATAATAACAATGATAATAATAATAATAATAATAATAATAATAATAATAACAATGATAATAATAATAATAACAATGATAATAATAACAATGATAATAATAATAATAATAATAATAATAATAATAACAACAATGATAATAATAATACTAACAATGATAATAATAACAATGATAATAATAATAATAATGATGATACTAATAATGATGATAATAATAATAAAAATAATAATATTAATAAAAACAATGATAATAATAACAATGATAATAATAATGATAATAATAATAAAATAATAATAATAATAACAATGATAATAATAACAATGATAATAATAACAATAATAATAACAATGATAATAATAATAATAGTAATAATAATAACACTGATAATAATAATAATAATAATAATAATGATAATAATAATAATGATAATAATAAAATAATAATAACAATGATGATAATAATAATTATTATAATAATGATATTGATAATAATGTTAATAATAATAATGATAATGATAACAATGATAATAATAACAATGATAATAATAATAATAAAATAATAATAATAACAATGATAATAATAATAAAATAATAATAATAACAATGATAATAATAATAATAACAATGATAATAATAATAATAATAATAATAACAATGATAATAATAATGATAATAATAATAATAATAATAATAAAATAATAATAATAACAATGATGATAATAATAATAATAATGATATTGATAATAATGATAATAATAATAATGATGATAATAATTTTATTATTATTATTAATAATAATAATAATAATAAAACAATAATAATAATATAATAACAATGATAATGATAATAATAATGATAATAAAATAATAATAATATTAATAATAATGATAATAATAAAATAATAATAATAATAATAACAATGATAATAATTATATTAATAATAATAATAATAATGATAATAATAAAATAATAATAATAATAATAACAATGATAATAATTATATTAATAATAATAATAATAATGATGATGATGATGATGATGATGATGGTGATGATAATAATAATGTCGGTATTAAAGAGCAGACGCGGCTGATGACGCAGATCAGTGAAGCGCGTTTGTTTAAAGCTCGCCGGGGGTCCGAGATGCGCAAATCACATTATTGACAAGAGTGGGGGAGGTGGAGCACACACACACACACACACACTCACTCACTCACTCACGCGCAGGACCTGTTGAGCTGAGAGCCGGAGCCGCGGAGACTTTCTGAACTCCAGCGGGAGATCTGAGGAGAAAACCAAACTAAACTCCAGCGTGTGTTCCGAGAGCGTGTGTCCGTGTGAGTGTGCGCGAGTCTCCGGCATGAGTGTGTGTGTTTGAGTGGTCCTCGGGTCAGTGGTGTCCGCTGATGGAGCCCGGAGCCCCGCTCCTCCTGCAGCCGCTCCGCAGCTCCTGCATCCCCGCGGGCCCGGATGGCTGAAGCGGCGGGCGGGATTTACTCTACTGCACCGTGCTCTACTCTACATTATGCGGACGATTAGTGAATGACGATGACGATGATGACGATGATGATGGTCAGCTGGAGCGCTTTTCTGCAGATCTGCTGGATACTCATGGTGAGAGCAAACCAGTTCAACCCCGGAGAGCCGAGCGGCTGCCGGACCAACACTCCAGTAAGAGCTCTACTCCCAACAACACACACACACACACACACACACACACACACACACACACACAGAGAGAAATAAACATGCAGAACTGCTAAGTTGCGTGCTCTCTAAAACAAAAGTTTGGTTCTTGTAATCCAGCGTTGGGTCAAACGTGTAACCCAACTGTTGGGTTAAAATATATTTTAAATTTAATTGAAAATAATAATTTTTGGTTTGTCCATTTTTGACACACAATAACGCAGCGCTTATAGGAGTGTGTTCTGACATGTCAAATCCAGCCTCAGTGGTGTGGGCAGCTCTCTGATGTGCAGATGTAGATGATGATGATGATGATGGGACAGGTTATTTATTTGTAATATTTTCTCCGGGGCTGTTTTAGCATATGTTAAACAATGTTTTGTATAGTAACTCATTTCTTGAAAATACACTAAATTAAGCACAGTGGTTGATGTTTGACCACAGCTCGGATATTTCCACAGTGCATGATGACAGCTGATCATATTCACAGGTGATTTTACAACACAGCAGTGTTCAGCTTAAAGCAGCATTTACAGGCTTCACTGGCGTGATCAGGCGAGGGATTGAGCAACAGTGGTTTGTTTCTGAGGGGCTTCATAATATTGAGCACAGCCGTTTCTCCATTTCTTTTACTCCAGCCACAATAAAGACAGAAATAAAGACAGAAAATAAGACTTTCTCCAGAACGAGAACACCAAATACAGGAAACATATCCTCACTGTGCAGCGGGGGACTGTCTGACGAATACTGACGACTGTAGTCTTCAGCTGTGTGTGTGTAGTCTGGCAGATAAGCGTGTGTTCAGAGCTGTATCGGTCACTCATAGAGCAGTAGAGTAGTGCTGTACTGAGCGCTCCGGCCCGTCTCCAGCAGGTTCAGTCTCTGTCTTGAGCAGGCATCTGTTCAGACGCGTCTTCAGTGTCAGACTCTTCTGCTGGATGCGGATTCACCTTCTGCTGGACTAATTAGGCATTAACCGTCAGCTGAGGACATTATCCACCTCTGAATAAACGTCCACACCACATCTGCTCATAACACTACAGTCATTTACACTCAATACTACAGTGTTCCTGCAGCCCGTACTATAGTAGGTGTAGTGCTTTATACGGTCTCTTTCTTATAAATGTTACACATGTATTGCCGAAGTAGTTATAGAGTTTAAATATATAAAATGAATAATAATTAAATAAAATAATAATAATAATAATATTAATAATAATTAAATAAAATAATAATAATAATAATAATAATAATTGAATTAAAAAAATTATAATAATTAAAAAATTTAAAATAATAATAATTAATAATAATAATAATAATAATAATTAAATAAAAAATAATAAATTAATTAATTAAAATAATAATAATAATTTTAAAAAATAAAATCATAATAATAATAATTAAATAAAAAAATTATAATTATTAAATAAAATAATAATAATAATAATAATTAAATAAAAAAGAACATACATATATAAAAAAAAAACACAGTACACACAATAGATAGTAGTAAAATAATAATACTAATGATAATAATAACAATAATATATATAATTAAATACAATATAAATAATATATTTATGGTGGCTTGAGAAAGCCAAAACACTGTTATACCACATAAACTTATTATTTCTTCCGTCACCTTCTTCTTCTTCTGAGACTGATATGCATCTCTTTCTAGATCGTTCATACTACAACCACCACACTTACTCCAGACCTCCAAACAACTCTGACTCGGATTGCTTTATCTTTCCCAACTAATCTGACTTACGGTTTTCCGAAAACTGACCCGGATAATTCAGAGTAGTCTTAATGTTGGACCAAACTTTGTGACATCATAACTTTCCGCCAGACTGTCATACAGACTTAATGTTGGGCTCATTTAACTCAGACTACCAATCTACCAATCACTGATGACCGTTCCACTTACTAGCCACACCCTAGCAACCATTTACTGCACCCTAGCAACTGTCTGCTGCTGTGTTGGTGAGGTAACGTTTTATCCCCTCTCTCAGTTGTTAACGTTATATGTGGATCCAGACACGAGTGCGTCTTCAGAGCGAGTTTACTCCATCATCCACCGCCTATAATGGATCAGCTGATCGCCGCGGCCGTCTAACATCAGGGTCCATGTCACTGTTTGCTTAACAGCACCAGAGCCGCACTGACCATTAAAGCCAATCGCAGCCGTTTCTGTAGAGCATACAGGGCCGGAGCAAGCTGAACTGCCGCTCTAGGCAAAGGACGGTCACGCCGCCCTCAAACCTAAAGTGAAAACGGGGGGGATGGGGCTCTATTCTGCCGCCCTAGTTGGCGATATAACTGAGGCGCGGGTGGCGAGGGTAGTTTAGAGGACGCCGCCTGAGGCGCGGGTGGCGAGGGTAGTTTAGAGGACGCCGCCTGAGGCGCGGGTGGCGAGGGTAGTTATGAGGACGCCGCCTGAGGCGCGGGTGGCGAGGGTAGTTTAGAGGACGCCGCCTGAGGCGCGGGTGGCGAGGGTAGTTTAGAGGACGCCGCCTGAGGCGCGGGTGGCGAGGGTAGTTTAGAGGACGCCGCCTGAGGCGCGGGTGGCGAGGGTAGTTTAGAGGACGCCGCCTGAGGCGCGGATGGCGAGGGTAGTTTAGGGGACGCCGCCTGAGGCGCGGGTGGCGAGGGTAGTTTAGAGGACGCCGCCTGAGGCGCGGGTGGCGAGGGTAGTTTAGAGGACGCCGCCTGAGGCGCGGGTGGCGAGGGTAGTTTAGAGGACGCCGCCTGAGGCGCGGGTGGCGAGGGTAGTTTAGAGGACGCCGCCTGAGGCGCGGATGGCGAGGGTAGTTTAGGGGACGCCGCCTGAGGCGCGGGTGGCGAGGGTAGTTTAGAGGACGCCGCCTGAGGCGCGGGTGGCGAGGGTAGTTTAGAGGACGCCGCCTGAGGCGCGGGTGGCGAGGGTAGTTTAGAGGACGCCGCCTGAGGCGCGGGTGGCGAGGGTAGTTTAGAGGACGCCGCCTGAGGCGCGGGTGGCGAGGGTAGTTTAGAGGACGCCGCCTGAGGCGCGGATGGCGAGGGTAGTTTAGGGGACGCCGCCCTCTCTATTCTGCCGCCCTAGACGCCAATATAACTGAGGCGCGGGTGGCGAGGGTAGTTTAGGGCATGCCGCCCTCTCTATTCTGCCGCCCTAGACGCGGGTATAACTGAGGCGTGGGTGGCGAGGGTAGTTTAGGGGACACCGCCCTCTCTATTCTGCCGCCCTAGAAGCGGATATAAATGAGGCGCGGGTGGCGAGGGTAGTTTAGGGGACGCTGCCCGAGGCGCGTGTGGCGAGGGTAGTTTAGGGTATGCCGCCCTCTCTATTCTGCCGCCCTAGACGCGGATATAACTGAGGCGCAGGTGGCGAGGGTAGTTTAGGGGACGCCGCCCTCTCTATTCTGCCGCACTAGACGTGGATATAACTGAGGGCGTGGGTGGCGAGGGTAGTTTCGGGGATGCCGCTTACTCTATTCTGCCACTCTAGACGCGTATGAGGGCGTGGGTGGCAAGGGTAGTTTCGGGGACGCCACCCTCTCTATTCTGCCGCCCTAGGCAGCCGCCTAGGTCGCCTCTATGGACGCGCCGGCCCTGAGAGCGTGATCAATCATAGGTGTTTAAGGACTCGCTCAACAACACTCAAACAGCAAGCGGGATCATACTGACATCAGTTTACTAGCTATAATGCTCGTGTTGTTCTGTGCATGTGCTGATGCATTAAGGAAGAGTGTTTCCTTTCAGCAGGTCAAATTAAAGGTACAGTACATTTATCTGACTGCTCAATATAAAGGACAAAACTGTTTTACAAATAATATATAAATAATAAATATAATTAGAAATATACATTGTAATATGTTATATTAACATTATATAAATCCATATATCTGCTATATTTGCATGTGTGGGATTCCTCCGGTTTTCTCCCACAGTCCAAAAACAAACGACTTAAAGTAAGTCAAATGAACAGATTAAATTGGCACCACAGTCGAGCTCTTAGCAAGCCGTATATTCCCTATAGCCATATCTGTCATTCATTCATTCATTTTCTTGTCGGCTTAGTCCCTTTATTAATGCGGGGTCACCACAGCGGAATGAACCACCAACTTATCCAGCAAGTTTTCACGCAGCGGATGCCCTTTCAGCTGCAACCCATCTCTGGGAAACATCCACACACACATTCACACACACACTTATACACTACGGACAATTTAGCCTACCCAATTCACCTGTACCGCATGTGTTTGGACTGTGGGGGAAACCGGAGCACCCGGAGGAAACCCACACGAATGCAGGGAGAACATGCAAACTCCACACAGAAACACCAACTGAGCCGAGGCACAAACCAGCGAGCTGAGTGCTGTGAGGCGACAGCACTACCTACTGGGCCACTGCATCGCCCCCTATCTGTCATTAGCCAGAATAAATCAGGGGAGTTCTCCAGATCTACCTGAGCTCAAACTCCCCTCTCGCCCTGCTAACAGGGTGAGCCCCGGGCTGGAGGATGTTCTGAGCTCAGGGCTCTCTCACTCATCAGCTGAGTGAACACACTTCAACATCTCTCTCTGTCTCTCTCTCTCAGCAGAGTGATCTGAACTCCTTCCTGTGGACGATCAAGCGGGACCCTCCGTCATATCTGTACGGCACCATCCACGTCCCGTACACCCGCGTCTGGGACTTCATCCCGCAGAACTCCAAGCAGGCGTTCCAGGAGAGCAGCGTGGTGTACTTTGAGCTGGAGCTGACGGACCCGTCCACCATCTCGGCTCTGTCCCGCTGTCAGCTGCTGCCGGCGGGCCAGAACCTGCAGGACGTGCTGCCGCCAGAACTCTACCTGCGCCTGAAGACGCACCTGGAGTACGTGCGGCTGATGCTACCCTCCTGGATGACCCCTGACCAGCGGGGAAAGGGCCTGTATGCTGAATACCTGTTCAACGCCATCGCCGGGAACTGGGAGCGCAAGCGTCCGGTGTGGGTGATGCTGATGGTGAACTCGCTGACGGAGGCCGATATAAAGACCCGTGGGGTCCCGGTGCTGGACCTGTACCTGGCCCAGGAGGCGGAGCGCATGAAGAAGCAGACCGGAGCCGTGGAGAAGGTGGAGGAGCAGTGCAGTCCGCTAAACACACTCGACTTCTCTCAGGTACAGCTCTATTTACTACTCTGACAACACACACACACTCATGCTAACGTTTGGAGGAATTCAAGTTACGTCCAAAATGACACACTGTACACTTATGGATCTAATACTCATGAGAAATGACATGCCAAAATGTGCGCTCAGTACAAATCTGATTACTTTTTTTTAGATTACATCAAGATTACTTTTGAATTGTCACCAATTATTCATTTTCTTTTCGGCTTAGTCCATTTATTAATATTGGGTCGCCACAGCGGAATGAACCGCCAACTTATCAAGCATATGTTTTACTCAGCGGATATGCCCTTTCAGCTGCAACCCATCACTGGGAAACACCCACACACTCTTACATTCACACTCATACACTACGGCCAGTTTAGTTGATCAATTCCCCTATAGTGCATGTGTTTGGACTGCGGGGGAAACTGGAGCCACGCCACCACGAGGAGAACATGAAAACTCCACACAGAAACGCCAACTGACCCAGCCGAGACTCAAACCAGAGACCTTCTTGCTGTGAGGCGACAGCACTACTCACCAATTACTAAATTACTAATTACTTGTCAAATGTGTGGCTAGCAGTATCTGTCAGATTATAAAGGTATGGTAATGTAATCAGATTACTTTGGAGTACATTTAGATTACTTTTAAACAGTAACCAATTACTGATTACAAATTACATGTCAGAAATGTGCAGTGAGTCACGTAGCCTATTAGATTAAATGCTTATAGTAAAGTAGTCCAGTTACTTTAGATTACATTTAGATTACTTTTACACTTATACATTTAGATTACACACTGACTAGTAATCTGTAATCAGTATTTGGTTACGGTTTAAAAGTAATCTAATTACTGTAATGTGTGGTCAGTAAACAATTGATAGTAGATAATCTGACTACTTTTAGATTGCATTTAGATTATTTTTCAGCTTGCATCCACAATTAGGCGCTGTACACTTATAGACAGAGCCGGGTGGATGACTCGTGAAAAATGTGTAGTCAGTAGTAGGCATGGGATGATAACCGTTTTCAGGTTTTACCGTGGTTTGGAAAAGTCAAGGTTTTAAAACCGCCACTTTGTTCTGCAATACCGTTCCTGAGGTATGTGTAAGATGTTTTATTTACATTCATTTTGTTTTTGTTTTTTGGGACAACAGTGTCTAGCAGAAAAGATCTCCAAAGCAGGTACGTGCACACATAGGAACCTGTGCACATGCCCTTCCAAAGTGATCTGAAGTGCCCTAGCGACCCACACCAACAACCCCCCAACCCAAGGGTCTTCAGTTTTCCCGCAACATATGCCCGCACCCCTCACCCCCAACCCCCCCACCCTCGCTCTTCAAAAAATGTTATTCTGCCAATGCCCCTTTAAAGGTCTCTGCACGGGCCTGCTCCAAAGACACTGTTTTAAAGTGTAAAGAAATCTGTGTGTTTAAAACTACTGAAGACGGCTACGCTAAGTCTGATATGCTTGTAATGTTTACTGTTCTAAAGTATTATAAACTTTTCAGAAAAATTAAATATATTAGTTTCAAAGGAAGAAAATCTTTGAGTTTTTTACCCAGACATTTAAAAAGAATATATTTTAGAGCAGCAATCACAATACTGTGTCCTACTTTATCATTCCGTCAGAATCTTATACCGGCCCATGCCTAGTCAGATACAATGTTAGACTACACATTTACCGTAATGTAATCTGAATACTTTTGGATTACATTAGATACCTTTTTAACTGTAGCCAATTACTGATTACAAATGACATGTCTTCTATGCCAAATTACACACATTACTATTGGATTACATTCAGATTCATTTTACAGTTACACCCATACTTACTATACACTTACACACAGAGCTGGGTGGATTTTTACACAGTGAAAATACTGAAGTATTGCAATTCCAAACAGCTGCTTTGTATGTGAATATAGTAACGTCATTTATTGTTGAGATGTAATCAGTGGTGTAGCGCAAAATGCAGAGGCCCCCCGCAGGGATCACTGACGGGGCCCCCTGATGAAGGGGGGGGGTTTGGTGAGAGACAACACGGGGAAGCGATCACAAATTGAGGAGCGGGGAAGGGAGGCGGGGTGGAGCGACAACGCAGGGAAGCCTTCACAAACAGAGGAGCGATCACAAACCGAAAGCGGCGAGAGCGTCAAAGTAGCCAGAAATCATTCATTTTCAATGAGAACCGGCGGCGGGAAACAGCGCGGCGTGTCTTCTGCGGTGTGGGCGTCGAGGAGAGTTGAAATCAAGTCAACTTAATGGTATGAGCTATGACGCGGTTCGGCGGCAAGCAATCAGAATGAAGTAGTCCCCCACTTGAGAGGAGTTTGGTGAACACAGACCTGTAAACTTTGGTTCCGACCACAGATATTCCCAAGAGTTTGATTATTGCGGTTGCCGGATTTACAATTATTGAAAATCGTGACGAAGCGAGGCCCCCTAATCACGCGGGCCCGTCCGCTACACCACTGGATATAAAGCATCATCGCTGCAGTGCTCAGATGAACAGATTTGATGATCACGAAACATGTCTGATAATTATTAAAAGTTGTGATACGGTTGTAAAACATATAAAAAATCTTCCAAAATAAAAAGAAACTACAAATGTCTGCAATCTGTCGGCTGTGCAGCAGAGTTAAGAGTGCTTTGTGCAATACTACATTTATAAATCTGTGAAGCTTTGACTGATTCTCCTATTGAAAAGTAAAGCAGATGCGATGCACAAACATCCTTCCTGCAGGGATTGTGTATGAGGAATCGATTGGCTTGCGTTCTTCACTATCTGATGCTGAAATCTAGGAAAGAGCCGTGAAATACAGCAGTGTTCAGGAGATCCATGATCAGGAGATTCTGACAGAGCTGTTTGCAGCAGTGGATCTGAGCTGGATAATAGAGGTAAATGTCTGCCGTGCAGGAGTAATGGTGTCTCAGCTGTGCAGACGCTCTGCTTTCAGACTGTCTGCTCTTATTAAAGTGATGTGAGTGTAATAGTTCACCACTGACTCCGACTCTGAAGCCGCTTGTTGAAGAGAGCCTGTGATTACGGTGTCCTTCAGCATTGAGTTGTGGGCTGGAGTTTGTGTTAATGCGTGACGGAACTAAAGGGATTATCAACGGTAATTTCACCTGACGCTCGCAGACACACGGCTGGATTATGACAACTCACTTCTCTACACACTGAAGACTGATGTACAGCAGCTGCACAGGAACCAGGGATCCAAACACAACACTGACTCAGCTGTAGACCAGACAACTGTCAGGATTCAGTTCAGTGTTGATGCAGATCACTGTTGATTCAGTTCAGTCATGATTCAGATCAGTGTTGATTCAGTTCAGTCATGATTCAGATCAGTGTTGATTCAGATCAGTGTTGATTCAGTTCAGTCATGATTCAGATCACTGTTGATTCAGTTCAGTCGCAATTCAGATCAGTGTTGATTCAGTTCAGTCATGATTCAGATCAGTGTTAATTCAGTTCAGTCATGATTCAGATCAGTGTTGATTCAAATCAGTGTTGATTCAGTTCAGTCATGATTTAGATCAGTGTTGATTCAGATCAGTGTTGATTCAGTTCAGTCGCGATTCAGATCAATGTTGATTCAGTTCAGTCATGATTCAGATCAGTGTTGATTCAAATCAGTGTTGATTCAGTTCAGTCATGATTTAGATCAGTGTTGATTCAGATCAGTGTTGATTTAGTTCAGTCGTGATTCAGATCCGTGTTGATTCAGTTCAGTCGTGCTTCAGATCAGTGTTGATTCAGTTCAGTCATGATTCAGATCAGTGTTGATTCAGATCAGTGTTGATTCAATTCAGTCATGATTCAGATCAGTGATGATTCAGTTCAGTCATGATTCAGATCAGTGTTGATTCAGTTCAGTCATGATTCAGATCAGTGTTGATTTAGATCAGTGTTGATTCAGATCAGTATTGATTCAGTTCAGTGTTGATCCAATTCAGTCATGATTCAGATCAGTGTAATTCCGATCAGTGTTGATTCAGATGAGTGTTGATTCAGATCAGTGTTGATTCAGTTCAGTCATGATTCAGATCAGTGTTGATTCAGTTCAGTGTTGATTCAGTTCAGTGTTGATCCAGTTCAGTGCAATTCCGATCAGTGTTGATTCAGATCAGTGTTGATTCAGTTCAGTGTTGATTCAGTTCAGTCATGATTCAGTTCAGTCATGATTCAGATCAGTGTTGATTCAGTTCAGTCATGATTCAGATCAGTGTTGATTTAGATCAGTGTTGATTCAGATCAGTATTGATTCAGTTCAGTGTTGATCCAGTTCAGTCATGATTCAGATCAGTGTAATTCCGATCAGTGTTGATTCAGATGAGTGTTGATTCAGATCAGTGTTGATTCAGTTCAGTCATGATTCAGATCAGTGTTGATTCAGTTCAGTGTTGATTCAGTTCAGTGTTGATCCAGTTCAGTGCAATTCCGATCAGTGTTGATTCAGATCAGTGTTGATTCAGTTCAGTGTTGATTCAGTTCAGTCATGATTCAGTTCAGTCATGATTCAGATCAGTGTTGATTCAGTTCAGTCATGATTCAGATCAGTGTTGATTTAGATCAGTGTTGATTCAGATCAGTATTGATTCAGTTCAGTGTTGATCCAGTTCAGTCATGATTCAGATCAGTGTAATTCTGATCAGTGTTGATTCAGATCAGTGTTGATTCAGTTCAGTCATGATTCAGATCAGTGTTGATTCAGTTCAGTGTTGATTCAGTTCAGTGTTGATCCAGTTCAGTGTAATTCCGATCAGTGTTGATTCAGATCAGTGTTGATTCAGTTCAGTGTTGATTCAGTTCAGTCATGATTTAGATCAGTGTTGATTCAGATCAGTGTTGATTCAGTTCAGTCATGATTTAGATCAGTGTTGATTCAGTTCAGTGTTGATTCAGTTCAGTGTTGATCCAGTTCAGTCATGATTCAGATCAGTGTAATTCCGATCAGTGTTGATTCAGATAAGTGTTGATTCAGTTCAGCCATGATTCAGATCAGTGTTAATTCAGATCAGTGTTGATTCAGTTCAGTCATGATTTAGATCAGTGTTGATTCAGTTCAGTGTTGATTCAGTTCAGTATTGATTCAGTTCAGTTATGATTCAGTGTCTGTGTACAGTTCATCAAGAACTCAACTCTTCATAAGCTCTGCTGCCTCTGCTTCAGACTCCACTGCTGTTGTTCATGTTTAGCAGTAAACTTCACCTCAAACCTCTGAGCTCATCATCTCAGGGCCAAATCCCTGTGGGTTTGAGGAGCACAGTCCGTGATGATGAATGGCCTTTGACAGATTTCCTGTTTATCACTGTGAAGCTGCTTTCAATAAGCCTGGACTGTGGAAATATGAGTGTGTTTGTCAAACGTGGATGAGGGTCTAGAGTGTTTTAGTGTGTTCACGAGTGTTCTAGATCCTTCTTGAATGTTCCATGCGGTCCATGAGATGTCTACTCTTTCATACAGTCCATCTGTGTTTGAGTGTTCTGAACTCATTCATTCATTTTCCTTCAGACTCGGCTTATGCTAGTTTTGTTAAATAAAACCAGCAAACAATGCACAAGAAATATGACAACGAGATGCTGCGCTGCCAGAAACTGGTATTATTGTCGGCTAGTGAACGAGTCGTTCATAACAGAGATTCATTCACAAACGAATCGCTCCCTCCGTCAGTATGAGCAGTGAAAGCAGGAGAGGAGCTGTGTTTCAGGACACGATCAGATCAATTCTAAGAGGGAGGGTGGATAGTACATTTCCATACACACAAACACAAGCTTTTTGTCTGGAATGCCCGTGCGGTCACTGATCCATCAATGTAGAAAAGTGATGTAAAATTATAATTTTGTAATTTAAAAAAAAAAAATTGCATACTGACCTCCGGGAAAACTCCCGATCATAGATATATGTGTGTATCTCTGGCTCTGGATGGCCACAGTCCTCCACTGCAGCTTGGTCCTGCATTCATGTCAACAGAGCGCTACCCTGTACCAAAATGGCGGCTCTGTTGACGCAATCCTTCCAATAGACAACAACAGCGTAGGCGACATCTAATGTAAATATCCTGGCTTCTAGGTTTTCTAGAAACATCAGTGCAGGTGTGTTAAGGCAAGCTGGGGCTACAATCTGCAGGACACCGGCCCTCCAGGACTGAGTTTGGGCACCCCTGATCTAGAGTGTCCTGTTTCTGGATCTTGTAATCGTCCAGCTCAGACGTTGCTCAGAAACTGCAATGAGGTTCTTCATGCGTTCTGCTGCATCTTCCTCCAGCGCTGTTCCTAATGTTTCCCACTTTGTGGCTTTAAAATTCACTCTGAGGGCCAACTCCTCACTGCACACTGAAGAACACGGCCCGTGATGATGAATGCTGGTGTTTGCTCAGATGTGAAGCTGACGGTCAGAATCAGCTCCGTCTGAAGACTCGCTCTGTTTCTGCAAAACTCCTTCTGCTCACATTCAGAAGCCCGAGTTACACATGTGAGCGTGTCTGCTGCTCTTGCAGATGTGTGACGTGTGGTTTCCGCCGTGCTTTCTTCAGTTGGTTCGGCTAAACTGCAGATGTTATTCCAGGGTCTGTGTGCTCGGGATGAATCCCCTTCATGCAGATTAAACAGATATGTTCGTTTGTTAGCTGACTGCTGTGATTTGGACTCATTTGCATGCCGCTGGAGCTCAGATGAAAGTGTCAGATGGGTTTAGTTCAGTCATTGTACAGTGAACAGGGCTGAAGAGGCTCTATAACCACACAGAACATGTGCAGTCCACTTTTAGATTGTACAGGGTGACTATACAATAAAGATGAGAATAAATGTTGTTTGGACGGCACGGTGGCGCAGTGGACAGCACTGTGGCCTCACAACAAGAAGGTCTCTGGTTTGAGTCCCGGCTGGGTCAGTGTGTGTTTCTGTGTGGAGTTTGCATGTTCTCCCCGTGTTGGCGTGGGTTTCCTCCGGGTGTTCCGGTTACAGTCCAAACACATGCGCTATAGGGGAACTGATCAACTACACTGGCCGTAGTGTATGTGTGTAAATAAATGTGTGTATGGGTGTTTCCCAGTGATGGGTTGCAGCTGGAAGGGCATCCGCTGTGTAAAACAAATGCTGGAATAGTTGGCAGTTCATTCCATTGTGGTGACCCCAGATTAATAAAGGGACTAAGCTGAAGGAAAATCAATGTGTGTGTGTGTGTGTGTGTGTGTGTCGGATGAAGCGAGCGACACACACCTGCTTTCTCAGAAGTGTCTGGTGAGAGTCTGGAGTGCCCGGTTTCAGCGCCGCTGTTGACCAAACACAGATGTGCTGAATCCTGCCCTGGATCAGTGAAACACACACCGCTGCAGCATCTGTGTGTGTGTGTGAGTGTGTGTGTGTGTGTGTGATGATGTCTGCACCAGATTACAGATCCTCTCGTCTTCTAGATCGGCCCCAGGCGTCTCTCTCTCTCTCTCATTGTCTCTCACTCATTCATTCTTTAAATTATTCAAACTAATTTGCTAATAAATGCTCATCTGCTAAATAACTGTGCTGATTACTGTCATTAAAGGCTTTATGAAACAGAAAACAGTCTCTCTCTCTCTCAGTTCAACTCAGATGTGCTGTATTGCCACAGTAGGAGAGATTATTTCAAAACAAGCAATAATGAACAGTATATTTAACATCAATATTGCAGGATAAAACAATATTAAGTTAGGGATAAAGCACATCAGCAGACTGTTCTCTCAGAATATGTGAAGCGCAGCACTGCTGTTGGAGACTGAAGGCTTTATTCTGAGAAAACAACCGGCTGCATGTGCTTTATCCTGATTATTACACAGATACTGAACACTAAACATGAACATCAGACACTAAACACTATTCTGAGCTGTAATGGTTTAATCCTTTAAGCGCAAAGCTGACAGAATGGAAACAGCTGACGGAGTATACACTAACCTGCGCATCATTCACACACTAGATAGACAAACAGTGTAACAGACGAACATATTAATATGAATGTGAATATATATAAGTATATGAATAAACGTGTTCACTGATGGTCAAGCTGATTCTCAGTTCCCGCATGAGTCTGCGTTATTTAGCAGGTGTTATCTGGGAATATCATACATTGGAACGTCACGACTGACCAATCAGAAGTGAGGATTCCAGACAGCCATGTCACAATAAATAACAACTAACATTTCAGAGAGAGCGATTCAGAGTTCTGTGCTCTCTCTCTCTCTCTCTCTCTGCTGTTTATGGAGATGTGGGAAGCGGATCCACTGCTCTTTCCTTCATTTCCTCCGGCAGACTCATTGATCCGCCTCTGACAGACAGAAACAGAGACGCTCTGCTCCTGCTACACCAGTTTCTCCAGTTTCCCGGCTGCTGTGGGAGATTATTAACATTACAGGCCTTAATCTGTCATTACCCAACTGTGTGCACGCAACTAACACAATTAGACTAGCGTGTGTTTAATTCTAGCTGGTCTCTGAGAGGGATGATGGACAACATGAGGAAACGCTTTACCTGAGGGGGTGTTCATTCAACCTTTATAAGCAGGATGTGCAAACTGTTATTAAGTGTCATTCACTCACTCATTTTAAATGCAGACATTATGATAACCTGACATTAACATGGAGAACAAACAAATGGGCTCTATAGGTCACAAAGGTTAAGGTTAGGGCTCGGGCCAGGCCAGAAAATACCTGATAGAAAAACAGTGGAAGTCTATACAGAGTCCTCACTAAGATAGCAAAACAAGAGTGTGTGTGTGAGTGTGTTTTGTGTTGAGTCCTTCTCTCTCTCTCAGTGGTGTGTGTGTGTGTGTGTGTAAGCCCACATTAGCATGTGTGTGTGAGCCATTACAGCCGCTGTTGTTTTCTTAATGTGTTCACACATCACTATCACTGAGTGTTAACGTGATCAAACAGCCTGGTAATCTGCTGTTAGTGTGTGTTAGTCTCTGAGCACTGACTAGTGTGTGTTGGGCTCTGATCAGCTTATGTTTGACAGGGACCCTACACAGTGTTCACTGTGCACTACTCCCTACATCAGGGCTGGACGGGGACGATAAATGGTATTTTGCTAATCCGGGCCTGGTCAGCTTAGTGTTTTATGGGCCAATCAGATCATAAGAAGATGATGAGCCCGACCCAAAAAGTTAATCGGCCCAGCGGGAAACTGTCAGACGACCCGTCCACCCCTGCATACAGCTGTACTGCACTACTGAACACTGATTATGGCTGGAGGCGTGTGGTGTACAGTATACCCAGCTCCATGACTGAGTTTAAATTCATGCATAACCCCGCCTCTCTGAAACACTCTGTTCTGATTGGTCAATCACAGCATCCCATGCTAATGTTATTCAACATGTTAGTGCGGGGGGACTCACACTCCACTGTATCTGAGACTTCTCTGACCGTGTGGGTGTGTTTGAGTAAGTGTACGAGTGTGTGTGTGTGTGAGAAAGAGAGAAAGAGTGTGAGTGAGTGCATGTGTGTGTGTGTTTAAGCATCTGTATGTGAGTATGCTTGAGTGAGTGTATGAGTGTGTGTGAGTGCAAGTGTGTGTGTGTGTGTGTGTTTAAGCATCTGTATGTGAGTATGCTTGAGTGAGTGTATGAGTGTGTGTGAGTGCAAGTGTGTGTGTGTGTGTGTGTGTGTTTAAGCATCTGTATGTGAGTATGCTTGAGTGAGTGTATGAGTGTGTGTGAGTGCAAGTGTGTGTGTGTGTGTGTGTGTTTTTGCATGTGTTTAAGAGAGAAAGTGTATGTGTGTGTTTGAGTGAGTGTATGAGTGTGTGTATGCATTAGTGTGTGTGTGTCTGTGTGTGTGATGAGTCTGCTGCAGTCAGTGTGTGCTGTTCGTGTCTCTCTGGAGTGTGTGTGTTCAGGGGACTCGTGGGCCGGATTGTGGAGC
The DNA here is from genome assembly GCF_049306965.1 of Danio rerio. NCBI lineage: Eukaryota > Metazoa > Chordata > Actinopteri > Cypriniformes > Danionidae > Danio > Danio rerio. Next base: position 768,811 of record NC_133180.1, on the reverse strand, counting down.
TGTTGCCGTCGGCCCCTGTTGTTCCCGCTCTGTGCTGTGTGTTCTGAGGGCCCGTCGGCCCCGCGGCCCCTGTATTGTTTACTTTTGTCGCGGCTCAGAGAGAATTCCACTGGCTGGGATGAAGCGGCCGCGCTTTCAGGGTCATTTGCACCCAAAGAGTGTTTGTCTTTGAGAACGAGGCTCTTTGTGTGTGTGTGTGTGTGTGTGTGTGCTCACTGACCTCATAAAACTGCACACACACACACATATTTTCTCTCTCATACACACACACACACACACACACACACACACACACACACTAAAAAACAAACTTTTTTCTCTCTGACACACTCTTTTTATCTGACACACACATACTTGTTTAAACACTCAGACACATTCACTCATACAACATGACAACATGCTCAATCGCATACACACTCACTCACTCCTCTCTGACACACACACACACACACACACACACACACACACACACACACACACACATACACACACACACACACACACACACACCACCTCCAGAACTCATTCAGCACAGATCTTCAATGTTTTTGGTTGTCATGATGTATTGACTTGTTGTTGTGTTGTCATGTTGTTGTTGTGTTGTCATTTAATTGTTGTGTTGACATGTTGTAATGTGTTTTTGTGGAGTTGCTGTAGTGGTGACGTGTTGAGTTTTTTGGTCATGTTGTCGTAGTGTAGTGTTGACATGGTGTTGTCATGTTGTAATGTTGTGTTTTTGTAGAGTTGTAGTGTTGTCATGTTGTAATGTTGTGTTTTTGTAGAGTTGTAGTGTTGTCATGTTGTAATGTTGTGTTTTTGTCATGTTGTTGTAGTGGTATCATGTTGTATTGTTGTGTTTTTGTCATGTTGTTGTAGTGTTGTCATGTTGTAATGTTGTGTTTTTGTCATGTTGTTGTAGTGGTATCATGTTGTATTGTTGAGGTGTTGTAGTGTATTGTTGACGTGGTGTCATGTTGTAATGTTGTGGTTTTGTAGAGTTGTAGTGGTGTCATGTTGTAATGTTGTGTTTTTGTAGAGTTGTAGTGTTGTCATGTTGTAATGTTGTGTTTCTGTAGAGTTGTAGTGTTGTCATGTTGTAATGGTGTGGTTTTGTAGAGTTGTAGTGTTGTCATGTTGTAATGGTGTGGTTTTGTAGAGTTGTAGTGTTGTCATGTTGTAATGTCGTGTTTTTGTAGAGTTGTAGTGTTGTCATGTTGTAATGTTGTGTTTCTGTAGAGTTGTAGTGGTGTCATGTTGTAATGTTGTGTTTTTGTAGAGTTGTAGTGTTGTCATGTTGTAATATTGTGTTTTTGTAGAGTTGTAGTGTTGTCATGTTGTAATGTTGTGTTTTTGTAGAGTTGTAGTGTTGTCATGTTGTAATGTTGTGTTTTTGTAGAGTTGTAGTGTTGTCATGTTGTAATGTTGTGTTTTTGTAGAGTTGTAGTGTTGTCATGTTGTAATGTTGTGTTTTTGTAGAGTTGTAGTGTTGTCATGTTGTAATGTTGTGTTTTTGTAGAGTTGTAGTGTTGTCATGTTGTAATGTTGTGTTTTTGTAGAATTGTAGTGTTGTCATGTTGTAATGTTGTGTTTTTGTAGAGTTGTAGTGTTGTCATGTTGTAATGTTGTGTTTTTGTAGAGTTGTAGTGTTGTCATGTTGTAATGTTGTGTTTCTGTAGAGTTGTAGTGGTGTCATGTTGTAATGTTGTGTTTCTGTAGAGTTGTAGTGTTGTCATGTTGTAATGTTGTGTTTCTGTAGAGTTGTAGTGGTGTCATGTTGTAATGTCGTGTTTTTGTAGAGTTGTAGTGTTGTCATGTTGTAATGTTGTGTTTTTGTAGAGTTGTAGTGTTGTCATGTTGTGTTTTTGTAGAGTAATAGTAGTGAGGTGTTGTTTTTGTCATGTTGTTGTAGTGGTGTCATGTTGTTGTGTTGGCATGTCATGTTGTTTTTTGTTATGTAGTGTTGAGGTGTTGTAGTGTAGTGTTGACGTGGCGTTGTCATGTTCTTGTGTTGTGGCGTTGTAGTGTAGTGTGTATTGTCTTGTGTTATTGTAGATTGTTGTGGTGAAGGGTTGATGTGGTGTTGTCAAGTCGCGGTGTTTACATGTTCTAGTTTTTTGTTTTAGTGTTGTGGTGTTGTCATGTTGTACTGCTATATTGTGTTGTAGTGCTGTTGTCATGTTCTGGCATGTGTCTGTGTTGTAATGTTGTGTTGTGGTATTGTAGCATTGTTGGGTTGTAGTGTAGACATGTGTAGTGTTGTTGCAGTGTGGTCATATTGTGTTGTAGTGTTGACATGTTGTGTTGTGTAGTGTCAGTCAGTGTGTGTGTGTGTGTGTGTGTGTGTGTTGTTCTTCTCTTCAGCTCCTCCACATTATTCAGAATTCCTCTGTCAAATTCCACAAATCCACAGGAGCGGTGTCACACACACACACACACACACACACACACACACACACGGATATGTTCACACCCAACTCTCTCATAAATAACATAGGAATCTGTGTGTAAGCTGATTTGTATTAGTGTGTGTGTATGCGCGTGTATGTGTGTTCGTGTGAGCATGAGTGTGTATGATTGATTATGTTTATGTGTGTGTGCCTTTGTGAGAGTGTGTGCGAGTGTATATGCACAGATGTATGTTTGCTCTCGTTTGTGCATCTGTGTTTGAGTCTATGCTCATGTGTTTGGGTGTGTGTTTGTGCATATGTGTGTATGTGCATGTATTGTACGCATATGTGTGTGTGTGTGTGTATGTGTGTGTGTGTGTGTCTACATTAATGCTGCAGTTATACTGAACCGCAGTGGTCCTCTGGCTGGTGTCCACATGCACATCATTTCTGTGGGGTTCAGAGGTTACACACACACACGCACACACACACACACACGCACACACACACGCACGCACACACACACATTACACAGAAGTGGCGCTTTGACTGCCAGAGACATCAAGACTGAGTGTATCTCTCAGCTGTGCAGAGAGGGGGGGGGGGTGCTGGGTGATGGCGGGGGGTTGGGGGGGGGAGCTGGGTAAAAGCTGTCAATCAAAGCCCAGTGACTGTACTCTAGATTGACAGTGTAAATATGTGTGTGTAAACCTGTGTGTGTGTGTACAGCTATGGTTGGGTTCAGGGGTGAGGAACAGGTTTGGGTTATTCTCCATCATAGTGACGCTTCAGGATCCACAGAGCTGTTACTGCAGGACCACAGCACCGCACACTGCTGATCTGTACTGAGCTGTGACTGGAGGAGAAAGATTCAGCAAGTCGAGACACGGCTTCACTCATGTGTGAATTCCTCTTTGAAATGATCAGTTGTTTTCTTTGTTGGTTGCAGCTTAATAAGAGTAAATGAATGGAGTGTCAGAGTCAGTTTATAACGCTTATAATCATTGCTGAGGCAGGTCAGTCTTCTGTTGAGCTCATGACACACTCAATGAATCTGGATTCACACACATTTCTGCTATTTGAACGATTATTAATTTATTAATTTATTTAGCTAAATGAGGGCTGGAAAGTCAGATGTTACTCGCTAAATCAATTCTACATTATCAGAGATCATCAGTTTGTGAAGTGAGTTATTATACACTGGGATTAAGCGTAGGCACTGAGCTCCACCTTTATTCACCCAAATACAAATAGATAATGTGTGTGCGCGGCGCGTCCACTGATTGTCCACTGGCTGTTCACTGATAATGAGAGGAGGCGCTGCTGTTCTGTTCTTTATATGCACACAGTGAAGATCTCTGCTGTGTGTTCAGCTCATATCTGAATGAGTCCGTTCCTCATCTCATGTGTCTGACACTGATTCCTGTGATGCTCCAGGGACAGACGAGTCTTCGCTGAGGTCCAGCTTCTCCAGCCTCCGCCACTGAGACTGCAGCTCTGCACAAGACGTTTGACAAGAGGAGAAATTGAAATGGTCGTCCCCAACTACATTTACATTTACATTTAGTCATTTAGCGGACGCTTTTCTCCAAAGCGACTTACAAATGAGGACAAGGAAACAGTTTACACAACTATAAGAGCAACAATGAAGAAGTGCTAAGGGCAAGTTTCAGGTGTGTAAAGTCTAAGAAGGAAAGTATTAGTAGTTTTTTTTTTGGTACAGTTAGTGTGATATCCAGAGAGGCAATTGCAGATCAGGAAGTGAAGTGGAGACTAAATAGTTGAGTTTTTAGTGGTTTCTTGAAGACAGCGAGTGACTCTGCTGTTCTGATGCAGTTAGGGAGTTCATTCCACCAACTGGGCAGATTGAACGCGAGAGTTCGGGAAAGTGATTTCTTCCCTCTTTGAGATGGAACAACGAGGTGACGTTCATTCACAGAACGCAAGTTTCTGGAGGGCACATACATCTGCAGAAGTGAGAGCAGATAAGAAGGAGCAAATCCAGAAGTCGCTTTGTAGGCAAACATCAGAGCTTTGAATTTGATGCGAGCAGCAACTGGCAGCCAGTGCAAACGGACTAGCAGCGGAGTGACATGTGCTCATTTAGGTTCATTAAAGACCACTCGTGCTGCTGCGTTCTGGAGCAGCTGGAGAGTTTTGATAGAGTTAGCTGGAAGCCCAGCTAGTAGAGAGTTGCAGTAATCCAGTCTGGAGAGAACAAGAGCTTGAACAAGGAGTTGAGCTGCATGTTCAGATAGGAAGGGTCGGATCTTTCTGATGTTATAGAGTGTGAATCTGCACGATCGAGCAGTTCTAGAAATGTGGTCAGAGAAGTTTAGTTGGTCATCAATCGTTACTCCAAGGCTTTTCACCATTTTGGATGCAGTAATGGTTGCCCCGTCCATCTGGATTGAAAAGTTATGGTGTAGAGTCGGGTTGGCAGAAACTTCAAGCATTTCCGTTTTCGCGAGGTTCAGCTGAAGATGATGATCTTTCATCCAGTGTGAAATATCCAACAGGCAGGCTGAGATGTGAGCTGGAACCCAACTGAGTCTGGTTTCTCTCCAGGTTTTTAATTCTTCACTTTCGCCAACAGGTGAAGTTTGTTCCTCGCCGCTGTCGCCACTGGTTTGCATGGTTTGGGATTGCACACATGGATGGATTTGCTCTTCAGTGTTTGGACTCTCAGTAATGATTATTAAACCACACTGAACTGAGCTGAACTGAACTTAAACTCTGAACACTGAACTACACTGTTTACATTCACTATGATCCTCTATATGAAGCTGCTTTAACACAATCTACATTGTAAAAGCACTGTACTAATAAAAGGGAACTGAATAGAATGTGTTCATGTAACCCCGCCGGTCCCCCGCTCCGAGCTGGGACCGAACCGGCAACCTACCGCATGAGAGTCGGTTGCTCTAACAAGGAGGCTAAAGACCATGACCTCTAGAGTCTGTCGCTAGAGCACCTTTAGAGGTCAGAGGAGTGAGGTTTACCTGCACAGCACTTCACTAGCTGGCCTCCGTTACAGTCAGTTTGCTATTAGGATGGTGCAGCAGCAGAGCCTGCAGGGGGATGATGTGGATCAGCTGATACACTGCACTGTGTTTCCCCGCCGTGTCCTCTGCAGTGTGCTCTCCTCATCACACTAGTGAAGTATGAACTGAAGCAGAGGATGCAGGACTCAACTCTGAGCTCTGAATATTGAGGAAAAGACCAATCAGAGAGGGGAATGTCTGCAGCCACGCCTCAGATGTCTCCGCCTCCTCCATTCTCACTGACATACAGCAGCAGCGCTGAACACCAACACGGCCTCTGCAGCGGCTCCAGAACACTCTGTTATCAGCGCTGGAATACTCTGGGGTAGTGTGGATGAAAGGTGGAACCACAGCAGAACTCATCGGTTTTCAAACTAAAACATTATAGTGTAAACGGGCCTGAGGTCCACCTTTCAGCCAGGTGCTCTCATTAGCCGAGTTTCCACTATCGTGAGCCAGGGCCAGTCGCGTTTCCACTGTCACTTCTGCGGCTTGATTGGGCCGAAGCTGGGCTTTCTCAGAGCCAGCGGCCAGCCTTTTTTAGCCTGCCAAATACCTTGGGCGTAAGAGGGCCAGCTGGGGCTTGGGGGCGGAGTGAAAGGAGAGGCAGAGTTTGCCCGAGTCTGGTAAAGATGGTGTGATGCCGTCATTACACTAGTTTTCTGATTGCTCAGGACTACATGTGCGCATCGGGGAAAACTGCAAACACGAAATGTGTTCTGTGTCCTCCAACAAGTGTTCATGTGTCTATATGAGGCGGTAAAATTAAAGATGAAATGCTAAATGTAGAGCTTTATTAGTGGATATCTGCTGAGCGCAGTGATATACAGGCTATATTTTATCACTCGCTCTTCTGTGCTCAAACTCTGAACACTTTCCTTCACTTAAGATCCCAGAATAATCTGCAGCATCGTTAAATTAAGGGGAATCACCCGTTCAGTGTCATATAGAGGGAAATATTCATATGTTTGAGGTCTCTCTGGAGCATTTGGGCTGAATGTTTGTCTCTAAACGAGGATGTTATAAAATATGTTTGATAGCGAGTTATTAGCGGAGAGTTTCTGTGGTGTTATATTATGGATGGTGCGCTCACTGCGCTGGGTCCCTCTGTTAGTGGCGAGACCACTTGATGCAGGATGCCAACAGTTGGTCGGTGAGTAAAGCAATATACTGAATGAAACACACAGGCCTGTGCGTGTAGACAGATCATGTGCTGCTGTACAGTAACGGCTCATCTGTTTGTGTCGGTTCTCTTCATTTTAATAATAATGTCATGGTGTGCTTTATCCGCTGATTCCCGCTGAAGTGGGCGGGGTTGTGTGAAGTTTGATTTTGGGGGCGTTATGGGGGCGGGGTTTGCATGATGACGTGCTGTGAGCTACTAGCCTGACAGTGGAAACACGACATGATTCCAGCCTCACTGCTCAACCACCCGGCCCGGTTAAAGCCCTGGCTCACACTAGTCAGCAGCTGATGTTTGTGTCTGTTTCTAGTCCAAATACCTCAAAACACCTAAATCAAGAAGTATTAATGAGTCAGAATGAAGGGAGTGTCTCCTTAAAGCAAGCAGAATACTCTGACACTGGAGGAAGAGAAATAATCCTGTTTTCACTGTGACACTGGAGTATTCTGCTTGTTTTAAGGAGAAATGTCTTCATTCGGACTCATTATTGCTGAACACAACACTATATGTAGTTTGTCTAGAAAATGCTGACTGATTTAAGATATTGTAGACATCTGGACTAGAAATAAGACACAAACTCTGGATAAGAACAGCAGTTCTGCAGTGTGAGGCCTCCTGATGATGAAGATCTCGAGAGTGTTTGGGAAACCTGTTCGCTCTCCAGCATTATTCACACACACTTTTTGATAGTAAAAAATAAACAAATTCAGTTTCGCACACTTCACCTTTAAACGCGCTCTACTGAAGTGTTTTCTGCTCATTTCCATCTGAAAGCAGCACGTTTGACTTTCATAGTGCCGCAGGGCTTTGGTTTGGGCCGCTGTGGTGTGTGTGTGAGTGTGTGTGTGTGAGTGAATGTGTCCGGTGACCCACGGGACAAACACAACGGAGCCGCGGAATCTGCATTCGTTCAGCCTCTTTCACTGTGATTTCATTTACTTTCGTGATGATTTCGGGCTGAAAGGGAGCGGGAGGTGCATGGGTTTTGTGTGCGGGTTCGAGAGGCGCGCGGGGTGGTGCTAGGCTAATGTGAGGAGCGTAAAGCCGGCGGGCTTTCAGATGCAGAGCAGCGGCTTTGATGAGCGGCGGATGAAAGACCAGACTCTTTGTTCCACACATGAAGGCATCTGCTGGAGCTGCACTGCAACCCGGACGAGCCCCCCCATACTGACAACACAATGAGGAGACAGCGCACTGATGAAAAGAGTGTGTGTGAGAGTGTGATACTGTGTGTGTGTTTGTGAGAGAGAGAGAGTGTGACACCTTGTGTGTTTGTGTGTGTGTGTGTGTGTGTGTGTGTGTGTGTGTGACACCTTGTATGTGTGTGTGTGGTGAATTTCACGGTGACACAATGATGAGCTGCAGTAGCAGAAGCAACAGAAAGCATCAGCTAGAACTAATTGAGAGACTCTCACTGAGCCTTTGATCTGAGATTCATTCACGCTCCAACAGCTCACTCACACTCACACACACACACACACACACACACACACACACACACACACACACACACACACACACACACACACACACACAGACAGAGGGAGAGAGAGGGAGAGAGAGAGCTGTTAACATCAGTGCACACCTTTGTCTGAGGGTAAAGCTCAGTGTAAACCTGTTTTCATCAGTTATGTTTGCCGTTATGTTTGTCACTTGTAAGTTTTTCATAATTGTTTCTGAAACGGCTTTAAAATACACTCTACAGGCGCTGCTCTGTGAAGTCTACACCGATTACACAACAGTTAAACACAGATGCCTGAAACAAAACATTATGACAGTAACAAAATTGAGGATAACAGAGTTGAGGATAACAGAGTTGAGGATAACAGAGTTGAGGATAACAGAGTTGACGGATAACAGAGTTGAGGGATAACAGAGTTGAGGGATAACAGAGTTGAGGGATAACAGAGTTGAGGATAACAGAGTTGATGATAACAGAGTTGAGGGATAACAGAGTTGAGGATAACAGAGTTGATGATAACAGAGTTGAGGATAACAGAGTTGACGATAACAGAGTTGAGGATAACAGAGTTGAGGATAACAGAGTTGAGGATAACAGAGTTGAGGGATAACAGAGTTGAGGATAACAGAGTTGACGATAACAGAGTTGATGATAACAGAGTTGAGGGATAACAGAGTTGAGGATAACAGAGTTGAGGATAACAGAGTTGAGGGATAACAGAGTTGAGGATAACAGAGTTGAGGATAACAGAGTTGAGGATAACAGAGTTGAGGATAACAGAGTTGAGGGATAACAGAGTTGAGGATAACAGAGTTGATGATAACAGAGTTGAGGGATAACAGAGTTGAGGATAACAGAGTTGACGATAACAGAGTTGATGATAACAGAGTTGAGGGATAACAGAGTTGAGGATAACAGAGTTGATGATAACAGAGTTGAGGGATAACAGAGTTGAGGATAACAGAGTTGAGGGATAACAGAGTTGAGGATAACAGAGTTGATGATAACAGAGTTGATGATAACAGAGTTGAGGGATAACAGAGTTGAGGGATAACAGAGTTGAGGGATAACAGAGTTGAGGATAACAGAGTTGATGATAACAGAGTTGAGGGATAACAGAGTTGAGGATAACAGAGTTGATGATAACAGAGTTGAGGGATAACAGAGTTGAGGATAACAGAGTTGATGATAACAGAGTTGAGGGATAACAGAGTTGAGGATAACAGAGTTGATGATAACAGAGTTGAGGGATAACAGAGTTGAGGATAACAGAGTTGAGGATAACAGAGTTGAGGATAACAGAGTTGAGGATAACAGAGTTGAGGATAACAGAGTTGATGATAACAGAGTTGAGGGATAACAGAGTTGAGGATAACAGAGTTGATGATAACAGAGTTGAGGGATAACAGAGTTGAGGTATAACAGAGTTGAGGATAACAGAGTTGAGGGATAACAGAGTTGAGGGATAACAGAGTTGAGGGATAACGGAGTTGAGGGATAACGGAGTTGACGATGACAGATTTGATGATAACAGAATTGAGGATAACAGAGTTGACGGTAACAGAGTGGTCATTCTCCATCATGTTGGTGTTTAGCTGCAGTTGTTAACCTCCTCATGGCGTGTCTAACACACAGTTTTCTGCATCTTTAACAGATTATGGTGTGTTTAGAGTGAACTGACTGAAATATGACAGTATCAGAGTCGACACATCTTTAATCTACTATTGCTGAACATTATCGAGAGCAGAATAACCACACGCCTCAATGCCTTACAGAGTTTCCCAACACAGGAAGTGACATCGCTTTCAGCAAGTCACATGTTTTTTTCTATTAGTGCTCTACAGACTGTTCTGCCGTTTATAAGTGATGGAGCAGAGCTGAGCAGAACACAGAGACACACACTACATGTGATTACAGCAGAAAATAGATGTGTATGCAGATGTGGATTTGACTAAACACAGAAAATGAACTTAGCCTTAGCCTGATGATGCTAATTGAAGCTGAATGCATGATTCAGGAGGCGGAGACTAAATAGCTGTAGCGGAGTCTGTGAGTTCATATCTGCAAAACTAAACACACACACTGACATTAGTTTAGCTGGATATAATGTGTGTCATTAGTCAAAACTGTACAGCAGAAGATTGATCCTGGCACTGCCGAGTGTTTCCAGGACTCTACAATCCTCCATAACACTCATGAACGTGTGTGTGTGTGTGTGTGTGTTCCAGGTGATCTTCGCTCTGAATCAGACGCTGCTGCAGCAGGAGAGTGTGCGGGCCGGCAGTCTGCAGGTGCCCTACACAACTGAACACCTGATCACACACTACAACTGTGGAGACCTGCACTCCATCATCAGCCACGACACCGCACAGGTGATCACACACACACACACACACACACACACACACGCTCCTTACACACCTTACAGGTGCAGCAACATGCGCGCACACACACACACACACACACACACACACACACACACACACACACACACACTACAGATGGAGGAGGGGCGGGGCTTATTTTAGTATGATGATTTCTTTCCAACTGAAATTGAATATTAAGTAGGGGGCGGGGTTTATTTTTGTGCTCCTCTTTCATCTTTGACTCCTAGGAGAGTACCTGTTGAAGGGGTGTGGCTAATCATATTTCACTAGCAGAATAATTCTTCAGTCATTTGACCGATTATTGATCAGACGAGAACAGAACTCACGTTCTAGAGTGGCGTTCTAGAGCCCTTGAGGACGTCAGCAGAACTGTTCATTCCTGACATCAAGCTCACCAAAATAAAAATACTCATCATGTACTCTCAAGTTTTAGGAGTTTTTCTGTTGGCCACAAATGAAGATACTTTGAAGAATGTTAGAAACCAAGTGAACAAGTGGTGTGGAGTTCAACAGCTACCAGTTTCCAACATTCTTCAAAATGTCTTCTTTGATAGCGAGTGCTCCAGCATACTGTAGTGTTCACTATAGGGAACTGATCAACTGTACTGAGCACTGTAGTGTACTCCAGAGCAGCGGTCACCAACCTTAATGAAACCCAGAGCTACTTCTTGGGTACTGATTAATGTGAAGGGCTACCAGTTTAATACACGCTTCTCAAACAACACATCTGCTCAATTTACTTTAAATGATGTGTTACTGTTAATAATTAATGATATTCATTTATGTGAAGACACTGATGATGTTAATGACTCTCCATAGTGGTCATCAATGATTGAACAAGATAGGAAACAGAAATATCAGTCTGCAACACTTCATTATTCATTCATTCATTTTCTTGTCGGCTTAGTCACTTTATTAATCCGGGGTCGCCACAGTGGAATGAACCGCCAACTTATCCAGCAAGTTTTTATGCAGCAGATGCCCTTCCAGCCGCAACCCATCTCTGGGAAACATCCACACACACATTCACACACACACTCATACACTACAGACAATTTAGCCTAACCAATACACCTGTACCACAGGTGTTTGGACTGTGGGGGAAACCGGAGCACCCAGAGGAAACCCACACGAACACAGGGAGAACATGCAAACTCCTTATAGAAAAGCCAACAGAGCAGAGGTTCGAACTAGCGACCCAGCGACCTTCTTGCTGTGAGGCGACAGCACTACCTACTGCGCCACCGCTTTGCCCAGTTTTGCTCTCCTATGTGATTTTTTTTCTCTAATCACAAATGTACAGCTCTAAATGGTTGCAGCTATTTGGGGGTTTTCACTGGTCTCTTGAAAAAAGCCTGCTGTTTTCACAAACCTTCCTTTAGCTCGCAGACTTTTTCCACTTGTAGTGCGCTGTCTGGTGGGTAGTTAGCATGTTATTCTGAGATGTGTCTGAACATTGTGCCGCTTTGCCGTCGCCAAATGAAGTAAAACAGAGCTCTTCCTCCTGTTCTGTGTGAAACTGAAGTGCGTTTTGTTCTTTATTCTGCCGTGTTTTCAAATCATCTCCTCTCTTTACTGCACCCAAAACCACTGCTCTGGAGACCCGCTAGCTCTGAACTTATATCAAATATTTTATATATATATATATATAACTTAATGTCATTTTCAGATTTACACCAATGCAGGAGTGATTTAAAAAGAACAGCAACAAAATTATTAGATACAGCTTACTGGTAAGTGGCACTATGGCGAGCTATTATTAGAACAGGCCCGCAGGCAACTCATGATCCTCGCGGGCTACCTGCTGACCCCTGATCTAGTGTTTACTGCAGTAAACGGTGGTGTACTGCGGTATTATATACACTACAGCTGTAGAAATCTACTGTAATGAGTGAGTCATTTGATTATATTATTATAGTCATTGTGTTACCATAGCAACTGAAGAATCACCACAGCAGATCAATCACTGTAGTTGTGTTACTATAGCAACTGTAGAATCACCACAACAGATCAATCACGATAGTTGTTGTTACCGTGGCAACTGTAGAATCACCACAACAGATCAATTACTATAGTAGATGTGTTACCATAGCGACTGTAGAATCACCACAACGGATCAATTACTGTAGTTGTGTTACCATAGCAACAGTAGAATCCCCACAACAGATCAATTACTATAGTAGTTGTGTTACCATAGCGACTGTAGAATCACCACAACAGATCAATTACTGTAGTTGTTGTGTTACCATAGCAACTGTAGAATCACCACAACAGATCAATTACTGTAGTTGTTGTGTTACCATAGCAACTGTAGAATCACCACAACAGATCAGTTACTATAGTAGTTGTGTTACCATAGCGACTGTAGAATCACCACAACAGATCAATTACAATAGTTTTTGTGTTACCGTGGCAACTGTAGAATCACCACAGCAGATTAATTCTGCTACTTTATCATGGTTGAAAACACTCGAGTATTTGCTGTAGTTACTGTAGTATTCCTCCACATGAAGATCTGCACATGTGAACGTGTGAGTGTGTGTGTGTGTGTGTGTGCAGGTGCCGAACTTCAACAATGTGACTCTGCGTCCCAGCGATCAGGTGACGGCGCAGCAGATCGACAGCTACTTCAGACGCGAGCTGATCTACAAGCGTAATGAGCGCATGGGCCGCCGCGTCACAGCCCTGCTGCAGGAACAGCCACACAAAACTTTCTTCTTCGCATTCGGAGCAGGTCAGATCACCAGCGCACACACATCACTAAGTCTCCAGGCGTGCATTATTATCCACTACACCACAGCTGCTGAACGCTGGACTCTGATTGGCTGATGGGCACTCTCAGGTGTTCTTATTCTGGTTTATTTTTGACCTCTGTGAACTAATAACTAATACCTGCTGGTGGTCTGCCACACACACACACACACACACACAGAGAGAGAGAGATCTGGAGTCTCCTGACGTTGTACATGATCTGACTGTGCTTGTGTGTTGGTGGTTGTCGTGCGATCGGTGTCTCCTTCAGATGGTTGTTTAGTCTGTTCCTCAGCGTGTGTTTATATCAGCTGATCAGATAACAGCAGTGTGTGTGTGTGTGTGTGTTTAAGCGGCAGCGCTGCTCGTTAGCACTGCATTGTGTTTAAGCGCAAAGCATTACCACTGACCGCAGCGCAGGAATCACAAGAATGTGTGTGTGTTTCTCAGTGCTGTAATTCAAATGAGCAGCTGATGGTCAATAACACGCACACACAAACTTAATATATTCTGTGAATATACAAGTTTGTGTATGCGTGTGTTCAATGGTGTGAATATAAGTGTGTGAATGAGTGTGCATGTGTGTGCGTGTGTGTG
>NC_133180.1:717500-750000 GCF_049306965.1 Danio rerio | reverse complement strand
TTGGCCTTTACACTGTTGTTGGACTTTATTCGTCTACTAATGCTAAAGCTGAGGAGTGGAGCGTCCAACAACAACTCCACACTCAACCTGATTAACCATGCAGCATCTGGAGGAGGCATTCCGGTGTTTTCTACAGCAGTTTAACATGAATGATGTTTGTTTTCCAGCACAGGTTACTCCAGTGTTCTGTCCTGAAGACACGTCCTACATTTAACCATGGCGGAAAATCCAGAACGGGGATATTCTGACGGGTTTACCTTCAGAAACGCTGCTGTTCCTACTGTTGATGTTATTTAGTGTTGTAGAGAAACAGCTTGGGTGGTGCAGTGGTCAGCACTGTGGCCTCACAGCACTCAGGTCACTGGTTTGAGTCTCGGCTGGGTCAGTTGGTGTTTCTGTGTGGAGTTTGCATGTTCTCCCCGTGTTGGCGTGGGTTTCCTCCGGGTGCTCCGGTTACAGTCCAAACACATGCGCTATAGGGGAACTGATCAACTACACTGGCCCTAGTGTATGAGTGTGTGTGTGAATGAGTGTGTATGGGTGTTTTCCAGTGATGGATTGCAGCTGGAAGGGGCTCCGCAGTGTAAAACATATGCTGGAATAGTTGGCGGTTCATTCCACTGTGGCGGCCGCTGATGAATAAAAGGACTGAGCTGAATGAATAATGATGTTTTGATTTCTGCTGCTCTTCAAAGAGCTTTAGCAGCTAGCGTGTCTGCTAATGTTCAGCTTAATGACGTCCATCATGTGTTAGCAGGTCTGCTAGTTCAACACACACACACACACACACACACACATCTGCTCGGCGTTTATTTATCCAGCGCGCCATCGCTAATATAAATATGACGGCGTATGGAGAGAGACTCAATTTCAGATGTGGCGTTTGCGCTAATAATGGCAGCGCAGGCTGAAGGACACAGGACTCATTCTGGAGGAGTTTCTGCACAGCGTCGCCTGCTGACAGCATGAATACACTCACTATAACACCAGCACACACACACACACACACACACACGGGCCCTTAAGAAAACACACGCTAAAAGCCTGAGCTCAGGAAGTTTTGAATAAAAGCTTTTAGGCTGTTAGTGTGTTTATCCCAGCCGTCCATCACTGCAGATCAATACGCCATTCACACACACACACACACACACACACACACACACACACACACACACACACAGCATTGAATATCGCAAAACTATAAGCATATTTCCTGACATGCTCGTTATAGTGTTAATAACTCATCTCTAATAACTGATGTCTTTTCTCTTTGTCATGATGACAGTAAATAATATTAGACTAGATATTCTTCAAGACACTAGTGTTCAGCTTACAGTGACATGTAAAGGCTTCACTAGGGTAATTAGGGTAAAGTTAGGGTAATTAGGCAAGTCATTGGATCCAAGACCAGCGATGAGATGATCCCAAGGTGTCCATATCTGGGACCAGGCCGTATCTGGAGCTGCTGCTGCGCTGTTGGTCGTGGAGAGTGGAGAGCATGAGTCTGATTCCAGTGGCGCTCCAGGGACAGACGAGTCTTCACTGAGGCCAGCTTCCAGCCTCCACCGTTGCTGCTCTGCACAAGACTTTTGGCCAGCGGAGAAATTAAAATGGTCGTGCTGAACTGAGTCTGGTTTCTCTCAAGGTTTTTTCTCTTCACTTTCATATTGGTGAAGTTTTTTCCCTCTCCGCTGTCGCCACTGCCTCGCATGGTTCAGGATCAGTAGAGCTACACATCGATGAATTTGCTCTTCAGTGTTTGGACTCTCAGTAATGATTTTAAATCACACTGAACTGAACTTAAACACTAAAATCTGAAACACACTGTTCCAGTTACTATGACCATTTATGTGAAGCTGCTTTGACACAATCTACATTGTAAAAGCGCTGTACAAATAAAGCTGAATTGAATTGTATTATGTAACGGAGGGTCTGACACAGAGGGATCCATTTGCAGTATATTTATTAAACAGAGTTTAATAACAAACAGCACACAGATGTTAAGTGTGTGCAAACTCACATAAAACACAGTTAGTCGAAGGGCTGGCGGCTGGCAAACACAAGGTGAGTATTCCGGCATGGGTCAAAGGCAGGCGGCGAGGATCAAAGTCAGGATGCAGGCTAGAGTTCAGGGCAGGCAATACAGAGTCGAGATACAGTCCACAGTTGTCAACGGGAAAGCAGGCAATGATCAGGAACCGCTCAGTAGTGTTAGCCGGGGCAGAACAAGACTTCTCACTGAACAGTAATGAGAGTGTGGCTCATATAGGTGAGTGTGGGTCGTTAGCGGGATGAGAAACAGGTGTGTGTACTTGTCAGTTTAAGTGGATACGTAATGTCTAGAAGTCCGTTAATGACCTCTGCTGGCCAGAGAGGGGAATGACTGGGACCGAGTCGGTGACATATAACAGTGGTCTGTTCTGGAGAAACTCCAACACTAATTTTGCTGAAGGGGGTAATAATATTGAGCTTAAAATGGGTTTCAAAATATTTAAATCTGCTTTTATTCTAACTGAATAAAACAAATAAAAAGAAAAGATATTAGAGGAAATACTGCGAAAAATTCCTGAATCTGTCCAACATCATTTGGGAAATATTTATTACGAAACAGTAATGAACTGTAAAAGCACGTGAACTGAAGAGCGGGAAGCGGGTACTGCCGGGAAAAACTGGAGTGTTGGTTGGAATGATTATGATTTATCCCTTAATCGAGCAGATCTACCCCAGTGTACTGTAGATCTGGATGATGCCTCTTCATGAACTGACACACACTGATCACATCCAGACACATCCGACCTGAACCAGGCCAATGCAGTCCTGCAATACCAACATCATCTTCAAGCCTATCAAGGAGAATATTATGATGGACTGTATCAAAAGCAGCACCGAGGTCCAATAACACTGAGAGAGAAATGCATGATCAGACGACAGGAGGAGGTCATCATGTGGAACTCCCGTTAAGGCCCGTGCACACAGAGACATTTTTTGCTCACGTTTTTCATCGACGTTTAACGCCTCGTAACTAAATAAAGGGCGTCAATGTGATCGTATAGACCAACGCGCAAAACGCCAGGCGCAAAAGCGTCATTTAAAAAGAAACGCCTCATGCTCGGTTTTGTATTTGACGCACTGCGTTAAAACCTTCTCCTCCAATCAGATTAACCCTTCAGTTCATGTGCATGGAGCTGCTGAAGTTACCGTGAACAGCACTTGGAGGTGCTCAAGCGCAAAACTGTCCATGCAAGTGTAGCAGTTTTACTCTGGTTGTGTGTTTTTTCCCAATAAGACAACAGCGACATTGGAGGTCTCAAATTTGGTTTATTCTGCAAAAAACACAGAGAGCACAATAATATGCCGAAAACGTCTCTCTCTTTTCCCACTCAGGCTCGTTAGCGGAGCGAGAGAGCATGCAACTAATTCAGTCAGCGGCGAATTCAACACTGAAGATGGCGCTGCCTGCCCACACATTGCATGAGTTGCTGTGTGCGCCACTAATATGTGCTCTCCATAAACATTTGCCAACATGGTTCCGCATAAAAAACATCTCCATCAAAACTATATACAGTACATTATAATTAAGAAAAGAAAATATAAAACAAAAGTAGTAAAAAGTAAAGCTTTGATGAAGTTCACTAATAATTTGCATTTGTATATTTTATACTTATTAGCTCAGCTACACGAGCGCACATTGAAGGCCCAGATTCGGCGATATGATCGTGGAGCTGCTTACTGCTCTGCTGAACACTTCTTCATCGCTAGAGCTGGAGCTGCTGCTTGAACCATCCATGCTTGTTCAAGTCTCCAGTAACTTTAACAACAAGCATGTGAACTTCCTCTCCTACTCTTCTTCTGTGTTACAAGCGGGTGTCGGAAGCTTAAAGTTGTGTAGCGCCATCTAACGTCAAGGAGTGATTTAGCAGACTCTTCTGCTCGACGCCAGTGAAAATCGATCGGGCTTGAATACGGAAAAACGTCTCATAAAACGCTGACGATAAACACAAACGAGAAGCGTCCCGGTGTGTAGGAGCCTTTAGGAGGGCTGATTCTGTGCTGTGAACTGCTCTAACTCCAGACTGACATTTCAGAAATATGTTGTTTTGTAGGATCACAGTTGAGCAGATGCCACTCTCTCCAGTGCCTCTGACAGAGACGCAGGGGAAATGGGTCTGTAATTGACTAGCTCTTTGGGCTCAAGCTGTGCTTTTAGTAATAAGAAGTTATCAGTCATCCAGTGTTTAATATCAGCTATTCAATCTGTTAACTGGCGGCATGGTGGCGCAGTGAGTAGCACAATCGCCTCACAGCACTCAGGTCTCTGGTTTGAGCCTCAGCTCAGTTGGTGTTTCTGTGTGGAGTTTGCATGTTCTCCCCATGTTGGCGTGGGTTTCCTCCGGGTGCTCCAGTTAAAGTCCAAACACATGCGCTATAGGGGAACTGATCAACTACACTGGCTGTAGTGTATGAGTGTGTGTGTGTTTCCCAGAGATAGGTTGCAGCTGGAAGGGCATCCGCTGTGTAAAACATATGCTGGAATAGTTGGTGGTTCAATCCGCGGTGGTGACCCCTGATTAATAAAGAGACTAAGCTGAGGGAAATGAATGAGTGAATCTGTTAATTATAAATTCACACAAGTTATCAGGTGAATGGACAAACCAGCAGGCTGTGTGTGTGTGTGTGTGTGTGTGTGAGTGCTGCTCTAGACTGTAGTTTCAGACATATACTGGAGTTTGGTTGACAGACAGATGCATGATGGGTAATCAGACTGACAGCAGAGCTTTAGATCACACAGACAGGAAGTTGATCATGACCAGAGGCAAACTGACAGTCATGTGACCCGCACTTCCTGTAACTTGACAACCGTGAAACAGCGCTACAGTAATGACATATAACATTACACACTCTTCCGCACTGCAGGCTGTGTGTGTGTGTGTGTGACACACACTGACTGTGGAGTGTTTGTGTTTCAGGGCATTTTCTGGGGAATAACTCTGTGATTGACGTCCTGCGGAGAGAAGGATACGAGGTAGAACACACACCTGCTGGACAACCACTGCACAGGTAACACACACACACACACACACACACACACACACACACACACAGATCTTTGTGTTGTTTTGGTTTTTTGGTCTCCAAAAACACAATCTGCTGATAAGCCCCGCCCACAGACTCATCTCATTGGTCCAAAGTCATGCTACACAGTTCCTGATTGGCTGAGAAAACTGAACTTCACTGCACTCTGAGTTTATTTACACTGCAGACAAACTGTGTGTGTGTGACCGGCTGATCCTAGAGCAGTTCTCCTGTCACTCTTAATGAGCGACAAGGCCTCCTTATACACACACACACACACACACACACACACACACACAGCTCATAATGAGCGTCCCGCGGGTCCGGCCGTGGTCAGAATGGGGCCATTGTGTGCCGAGCTCATGGGCTTCATCAGAATATATGCAGAAATATGAGCAGTGTGTGTGTGTGTGTGTGTGTGTGTGTGTGTGTGTGTGTGTGTGTGTGTGACAGACTGTTCAGCCTGCAGAGGAGCTGATGTGTGTTTCAGACAGTTACACTTCCAGCAGGAACACCAGAGTTCAACACACACACACTTTTACTAACTCATATCTGCACACACACACACCAGTGCGCACACACCCTCTGGCGCTGCTGTTTTGTTTTCTGCAATATGAATATAATTCACCTCATAACTAGAATATCTCTCTGCTAAACTCACACTGCCTGCTGCTCTCGGGGACTCTGCTACTCTTACTTCACTACCATACTGTATTCAAACTCAAGCAGAATATTGAGCAGGGGGCGGGGTTAATGTTGAGCCCCGCCTCTTTTACTCCCAGCAAAAACTAAACACAAACACAATGTGTGAAAGCTGCGCTGTCGATATATTCAGCGTATTAAAATACAGATATAGTCATTAAAATACCAGTTCACTGACCAAACAGAAAGATCAGACACGTCATCATAAAATAATCACCACAAATAATTACAAAGTACACACTCACTCAATCAGCTCAGTCCCTTTATTCATCAGGGGTCACCACAGAGGAATGAACCGACAACTTATCCAGCATACCTTTTACACAGCGGATGCCCTTCTAGCTGCAACCCAGTACTGGGAAACACTCATACACACTCACGAGAACATGCAAACTCAAACCAGACTCAACCCAGAGACCTTCTTGCTGTGAGGCGACCGCGCTGACCCGAACTACAAAATTTCTAGGGAAATGTTCAATATTTTAGGTTTTTAACATCATTTACTCTTATTCCCCCACACATTCACTCGTGCTGTATTAATGTTTGGAGCGTGATCTTCAGGTATTTTCTCAGATTAACTGAAATCTCAGTGTTTGAGATTAGTGAACGCTGTCTGCATCCGTCAGTGGAGATCTGATAATGTGAGCTGTTATGGTGAGATGAAGCCGTCCGTCCTCACAGAAACACACACATCAGCATCAGGAGTGTGTTCAGCTGAAGGAGACCTCCATTATGGAAATGTGCCGTCTGGCTCCGCCGCCGATAATTTGCATCGTGTTTGCGTTGGTAATGTAACAGAGCGAGTCTGATCAGAGACCAAAGCCAACAGCACACACTCAATCATAACCACCATCATTCTGCTCTGTCATCGTGATCATGTCAAATGATCATCAGTGGCCGCAGTACTATAGCATACGGGATATTAGAACAAGAAAAAATATTCATTTATATATTATATTTATTAAGACAAACTCCAATAAAGGGTCAACTGTGTGTGTTAGAAACCAGTGTGTTTATGACAATACAAACAACTAAATATTCTGATTAAAAATGCCAAGCAGGATCATTCAGAAACACACACTCACTAGTGAAGAACAAGAGAACGAGGCCTCGAGTCTCGACACATCTCAGTTACACCACGCTAACATGAAAACAAACCTGGCGAAATATACCCATAACATCAATCTCCACATCGGTATTCGTCTTATTGTCATTTATTGACATGGTGTGTGTGTGTGTGTGTGTGTGTGTGTGTGTGTGTGTAGACGGTCAGGCTGGAGGTCTGCAGATCCCGCAGACACAGACGCAGCGCTGCAGCCGTTCCTCCACCACAGCAGGCATCATGAGCTGCAGCTTCTGGAGGGTCTGGAGCTGCTGGAGAAGGTGGAGCACAAGCTGAAGAAGAAACACCGCAGAAACAAGCTGAAGAAACAGCGGCAGTTCAACGACCTGTGGGTGCGCATGGAGGACAGGTGCGCATACACACACACACACACACATCAGTTCAGTTACACACACTACTGTTACCATGGTGACAGACACTTCTAGTTGTTTTCTGAGGTCACTTTATTTTCATTAGAACCTTCACAAAAATACTGTGGGAAAAACACGAGCGTCGGTCACCGGTCGAGTTTTGAATCCGAGCGCCATCACCGGTCGAGTTTAGAATCCGAGCGTCAGTCACCGGTCGAGTTTAGAACCAGAGCGTCGGTCACCGGTCGAGTTTAGAACCAGAGCGTCGGTCACCGGTCGAGTTTAGAATACGAGCGTCGGTCACCGGTCGAGTTTTGAATCCGAGCGTCGGTCACCGGTCGAGTTTTGAATCCGAGCGCCATCACCGGTCGAGTTTAGAATCCGAGCGTCAGTCACCGGTCGAGTTTAGAACCAGAGCGTCGGTCACCGGTCGAGTTTAGAACCAGAGCGTCGGTCACCGGTCGAGTTTAGAATCCGAGCGTCGGTCACCGGTCGAGTTTAGAATCCGAGCGTCAGTCACCGGTCGAGTTTAGAATCCGAGCGTCAGTCACCGGTCGAGTTTAGAACCAGAGCGTCGGTCACCGGTCGAGTTTAGAATCCGAGCGTCAGTCACCGGTCGAGTTTTGAACCAGAGCGTCGGTCACCGGTCGAGTTTAGAATCCGAGCGTCGGTCACCGGTCAAGTTTTGAACCAGAGCGTCGGTCACCAGTCGAGTTTTGAACCCGAGCGTCGGTCACCGGTCGAGTTTAGAATCCGAGCGTCGGTCACCGGTCAAGTTCTGAAGCAGAGCGTCGGTCACCAGTCGAGTTTTGAACCCGAGCGTCGGTCACCGGTCGAGTTTAGAATCCGAGCGTCGGTCACCGGTCGAGTTTAGAATCCGAGCGTCGGTCACCGGTCGAGTTTAGAATCCGAGCGTCGGTCACCGGTCGAGTTTAGAATCCGAGCGCCGTCACCGGTCGAGTTTAGAATCCGAGCGTCGGTCACCGGTCGAGTTTAGAATCCGAGCGTCGGTCACCGGTCGAGTTTAGAATCCGAGCGTCGGTCACCGGTCAAGTTCTGAAGCCGAGCGTCGGTCACCGGTCGAGTTTTGAACCAGAGCGTTGGTCACCGGTCGAGTTTTGAACCCGAGCGTCGGTCACCGGTCGAGTTTAGAATCCGAGCGTCGGTCACCGGTCGAGTTTAGAACCAGAGCGTCGGTCACCGGTCGAGTTTAGAATCCGAGCGTCAGTCACCGGTCGAGTTTTGAACCAGAGCGTCGGTCACCGGTCGAGTTTAGAATCCGAGCGTCGGTCACCGGTCAAGTTTTGAACCAGAGCGTCGGTCACCAGTCGAGTTTTGAACCCGAGCGTCGGTCACCGGTCGAGTTTAGAATCCGAGCGTCGGTCACCGGTCAAGTTCTGAAGCAGAGCGTCGGTCACCAGTCGAGTTTTGAACCCGAGCGTCGGTCACCGGTCGAGTTTAGAATCCGAGCGTCGGTCACCGGTCAAGTTCTGAAGCAGAGCGTCGGTCACCAGTCGAGTTTTGAACCCGAGCGTCGGTCACCGGTCGAGTTTAGAATCCGAGCGTCGGTCACCGGTCGAGTTTAGAATCCGAGCGTCGGTCACCGGTCGAGTTTAGAATCCGAGCGCCGGTCACCGGTCGAGTTTAGAATCCGAGCGTCGGTCACCGGTCGAGTTTAGAATCCGAGCGTCGGTCACCAGTCTAGTTTTGAATCAGAGCGTCGGTCACCGGTCGAGTTTAGAATCCGAGCGTCGGTCACCGGTCGAGTTTAGAATCTGAGCGTCGGTCACCGGTCGAGTTTAGAATCCGAGCGTCGGTCACCGGTCGAGTTTAGAATCCGAGCGTCGGTCACCAGTCTAGTTTTGAATCAGAGCGTCGGTCACCGGTCGAGTTTAGAATCCGAGCGTCGGTCACCGGTCGAGTTTAGAATCTGAGCGTCGGTCACCGGTCGAGTTTAGAATCCGAGCGTCGGTCACCGGTCGAGTTTAGAATCCGAGCGTCGGTCACCGGTCGAGTTTAGAACCAGAGCGTCGGTCACCGGTCGAGTTTAGAATCCGAGCGTCGGTCACCGGTCGAGTTTAGAATCCGAGCGTCGGTCACCAGTCTAGTTTTGAATCAGAGCGTCGGTCACCGGTCGAGTTTAGAATCCGAGCGTCGGTCACCGGTCGAGTTTAGAATCTGAGCGTCGGTCACCGGTCGAGTTTAGAATCCGAGCGTCGGTCACCGGTCGAGTTTAGAATCCGAGCGTCGGTCACCAGTCTAGTTTTGAATCAGAGCGTCGGTCACCGGTCGAGTTTAGAATCTGAGCGTCGGTCACCGGTCGAGTTTAG
The DNA here is from genome assembly GCF_049306965.1 of Danio rerio. Taxonomy (NCBI): domain Eukaryota; kingdom Metazoa; phylum Chordata; class Actinopteri; order Cypriniformes; family Danionidae; genus Danio; species Danio rerio. The sequence continues at coordinate 740,422 of NC_133180.1, read as the reverse complement.
AATCCGAGCGTCGGTCACCGGTCGAGTTTAGACTCCGAGCGCCGGTCACCGGTCGAGTTTAGAATCCGAGCGTCGGTCACCGGTCGAGTTTAGAATCCGAGCGTCGGTCACCGGTCGAGTTTAGAATCCGAGCGTCGGTCGAGTTTTGAATCCGAGCGTCGGTCGAGTTTTGAATCTGATTGTCAGTTACAGTTCAAGTTTTGGATCTGTATTTTTTAAGAAACGTATATTGTCTTGTAAGTGAGAAAGTATTGAGTTATTTTAATAGTTGCTTAAAAAAGTAATCTGATTATGTAACTGATGTCACTTTCCTAGCACTGATCAGAGGTCAGTATCGGGTTAAACAGGTTTCTGTGTGTGTGAATTGCTTCTCATGTTGTGTGTGAGTGATAGCCAGATAAAGCTGAGATATAGTGTGTATGTCCTGCGGCTGCCGGACACTGAGACTCCTGAGAGTGTGTGTGTGTGTGTGTGTGTGAACACGTCCAGGCCTGCACCACTCCAGCACTCACAGAAACACATTCCTGACAACAGCATCCAGAAACACTCAAACAGCAGATCAGCACACCACAGTCAGGGTTTGATCAGCACAGAGACGAGCAGACGGTGAAATCACGTCGACCGTCATGTCACTCTCAATCTGGATCAATGAAAATATCAGACATTAAGAGTCCTCCTGTGTCTGATTTAAGACTTTGTAGACATTTAGACTAGAATCAGTCAGCATTTCCCAGAGCAGCAGCAAGTATAGTGTTGTGTTCAGCAATCATGAGTCAGATTCAAGAGGGTTTCTGCTTAAAGCAAGCAGAATACTCTGACCATGGAGGAGCAGAATACTCTTGTTTTTGCTTTAAAATAAGGTTATTTTGCTTGCTTTTAAAGGAAAAATGTTTAGTTTTTGACATATCTCAGAGGGTTTTTCTCTGCTGAGCTTCATTCGTGTTCTGGACGTTTGCTTGAGTTTACTTTAGGAGTCGCCCACGTGTTTCTGAGTGAAGAAATGAAAGTCTTCAATAAACAGTTTCTGAAAGCGCAGCAGGGCCCGGGTCAGGCCCAGACGCCCAAAACAAACACAGACCCAGAGTATAGAGAGGACTTATTCCAGCTCTGTGGAGGGAAACGAGACGCTGGCGCATGTGGAACCTCCACACACACACACACACACACACACACACACACACACACACACACACACACACACACACACACACACACACACACACACACACACACACACACACACACACACACACACACACACACACACACGGTGATGTTTCAGTAGAGCACTTCACACACACTGCTGAAAGATTGACAAACAAACATCATCAAATACGAGACAGACTCAGATTCTCTCATGACAACACTAGCTGTGCATCCATCCAAAGATGAGAATTACCTATGCACAAAGCTGTAATATCAGCTGATCATCAGAGAGATGAGCGTCTCCATCAGTGCTGCACAGATCTGACTGAGAGCAGTGGAGTGTGCTGCACTGTGGGGATTCTCCACTGTGCTGTTTGTTCTCCTCTAATAAATGAGTCTGAACACCAAGACCAAACGCAGTGAACACGGTGAATGTGGAGTCTTCTGGAGGACTGAGACAGGAGCGCAGACAAATGATCAAGACAGTTCTAGAGGGAATATTAATAATACTGAAGCACTGTGATGACTGATGGAGACAATTGTCAATGCAGTGTGTGTCTAAAGTGCGCATATCAACAGGTGTGTGTGAAGCGGACTGAGACTGAGTGCAGTGTTATTGAGTCTTCGACAGAATGATCTGTCCATCAGGCTGTGATAGACATCAGGCGTCGCTCGCGGGTGGATGTTGACACAGATGGAGGATCTGAATCAGACGCTTTATTTATGTTCCAGTCCGTCCACACACACTGCACACCCACATTTATTTTCCCTCTTTCAGCGTTTAGTGTGGCTTCATATTTCATCAAGGCACAGATTCAGCCGGCGGCTCACCTGACTGCAGACGCTGAGCAAAACCACATGTTAAAAGCTCCTCTGATGCTCACTAACCCGTCTGGAGCTCCAGCAGATCCTCCGGCTCGCTGCGTCTGATCTGGAGCTCAGAGAACACCGCGCTGCTCTCAGAGAACTCTCATCTCACTGCTCCTCCCGAGATAACTGTGGAGCTTCACCACTGTTCAGTACATCCAGCTGATCTCACAGTGTGCCGCGAGACCTTGAGCTTAGCATAGATCATTGAATCGGATTGGACCATTAGCATCTCACATAATTTTAGATGAAATGGAAAAAAATGAAAAGTGTGTGCTGATTCGTACAGGAACTATACTCTCATTCTGGCGTGATTATCAATTAAATTTACTGACGAAGCATGACTGCAGCAGCGCGATGATATTAAACCAGCTGGGAACTACTTTCAGGCTCTGTGTAACATCACGGCACTGCTGGTTCAGATTATTACGCCAGAATGAGAGTTCCTATATTTATTTCAGCCTACAACATGGCTACTTTTCATTTTCTGTCGATCTTCTAACATGATGTAACTAGACACGGGTCAGTATACGTTTCTGACGGTATGATAACCATTAATAAAACATCACGGTTTCCCGGTATTGTGATTACTGCTCTAAAAGAAATTCATTTTAAATCCCATGATGCACCACGAGAGAATTTATGAATGTGAGTGCAGCATGCGTCACGTCATCATGATTAAATGGCGGATGTAGGACGTTCGAGCTTCATTCATACAGTATAGATCACACTTTTCAAACGGCCGAGTAAAGTCATGTTGTAATGCAGCACCCCTACTGTAGGCGAATCTGGACACAGCCAATACATTTGATTTTCAGAACCATGTATAATATTGTAAAGCAGTGAACATGTCTGGCTGATAAGGGTGTCACGATTTCCATTTAAATCGAAATCGATCGAAATTCATGCTCAATTTTGATTATCGAATCAAAAAATAGAATCGATGCTGCCACGCCCCCATGTCACATCAGCTTGGCTTGCCATGCAGGAAAAAAACACGCATGTTGAACTGCAGACGCAGGAGACCCGTCGACAGAACTGAAACCCTCTCCTCTTTCACTGAAGTCGCCGGTGTGGAAGTATTTTGGATTTTCAGTGAGTTATGTTGACAAAGCACAGTTTGCAAGCTCTGCTATGTACGCATTAGGGTTGGGCCGATAGAAGATGGGCGCATCGCGATCCTCCGCCCCGCACCCGTTGCAAATCCGCTCGCGAAAAGTACACACTCAGGCCCTGTTTACACTAATATGTCTGTGTTTTTAAATGGATTTTAGAACAACAATGATCCACATCCACACTGGCGTGTAGCATTTCTGAGCAGCCCTCCTTCCTCACTACCGCTGAAAACACACATCACGTGACCACACACACTCATTCACACACAGACGCACACACAGTCATGCGCTCGAGACAGCAGGTCCAGGCAGTCAGCGGGTCAGTAGACTGCTTCAATCTTTCACTTTCACACTTGTACTTAGTCATTTTAGCGAACACCTCAGATACTGTTGGCTGGTTCCTGTTGGTTGTGCGTCTTTTTTACCGATGCCATTATAACGACACAGATCACTGCCTATTCACGAGTCCCGCAGAAAAAGCGATTGACAGGTGGTAATTATGTGTGCATCTTGCCTTTATTCATTTACTGTATGATTTGTTTATGGGTAAAACAAAGACCATGCAGGTCAGGTAGTTTAAACGGTAGGCTACTAATAATTAATTCAATATTTATTAATTAATTATTTATAATCGAAAATCTAATCGAACCGTGACTTTAGTATCGAAAATGTAACCGAATCAAGGATTTGGAGGATCGTGACACCCTTACTGGCTGAATAATGAAAATGACTTGACTTCTTCTGTCTTCATTAGCATCTAAAACACAGATTTCTGAACAATTTAGACGGGCATCTTTAGAGATCTGCTGGCGATACTGTTAGTCTAATAAAAAAAAACGTAAGGCAAGTGTATTTCTATAGCTCATTCCATACAGTGGCAAATCAAAGTGCTCTACATAAACAGGAATCAAAGAAACAAGTGTAAATAAAGCAAAAACAAATAATATCGAGACAGTGTAAATACAGTTTTCCATATTGCAGAACACCGCTGTATCATATTTTCTCACTTTACTCTGGGACTTGCCCATTCTGGAGATCACCCCCCCACCCCTGTGGACTTTTTTGGTACCTATTAATCTACTGGACGTCTCCAACAGATGACATTTTTCACCTACAATTGAAAAGTTAAGCTTTACAGCTCTAATGACGTGCCCCCCAATTCTAACTTCCGTCTGGAAGTAAATTGCACGGCCTCTAATGTCTGCCTCCTCCCTGGAGTAGATTGCTTTAGCTAGCCAAACGAAAAAGGTCTTGATTTCAGCCACCCCCCCGCCCAAAACTTTATCTATGCCACCTCAAAATATATCTGGGAGCATTTGTGCGAGTGCGTGAAATTGGTGCCGTGCGAGCGGTTTCACTGCTAAATGTTCACCACACACACAGATTCACGCGCTCAGGAATGATTATGCGCATATCTAAAATTAGCATAAAAACAGGTGGATGGAAACAAATCTACTGTTGATGATGAAACCACTGTCATGACTCTAGCTACATTAGAATAATCCAGTATATTCACTGCTCTCTCTCTCTCTCTCTCTCTCTCTCTCTCTCTCTCTCTCTCAGTGTGACAGCCGAGGCTCCGCCCCCTCTCATCCACATCATCAACGGTTACATCACAGTCCAGACACACCCACAGGAGCACGAGAGAGCCAATCACGACAGGACGTTTTCAGGCTCCTCCTCACGGACAGGCCCCGCCCTCAGTGCGCTGGCTGTGTGTGTTCAGATGCTCAGACTGCTGCTGTGATGAACAGATCCTGAAACACAGTCGTGACCTCATTTCCTGAAGAGACACTTCCTGTACATAGCAGATGTGTATTATAGATGACATTAGAGTTCTGGATGTTTGTTTAATTATAAATATATATAAAGAAGAGTTGTTATGTTGCTGTGATTGAATCATCATCATCTGACCAGCGTCCCCACACCGGCCTTCATCATCAGGAGCAGCTGCAGTGTTTGGGATATACTGTGAGGAATACAGCCGCATTATACTGGGGAAATCAGACATATTATTGAGATGACCATACATCTAACCTGCAAATAGAGGAGGGCGATGTGACAAACATATCCCCCAGATCACCACTATATCCTGATTCTTCCTGATGCTGGATTTCTGATCTTACAGCAGCTGCTCGATACACACCTCTACTGTTTGCTCAATAGACTTATTTTAATCGAGCTGAAACACAACTCTCATGACAACTGAACAGTTTCATGTTCAGTCCACTTACATGTGTAAAAACTTAGTCCCTTCATCTTGTCCCAACACAAATCAATCAAGCTAACTTAATTGTTTCTATAGATTTAAGTGCATTAAACATAAAAAAATTTAAGTTGCCCCCCCCCAAAAAAAAAAAACAGAAGAATTGTGTTATTCCAACTCAGTTTAAAGAAGTAGTTTGAACAAGCAGCAGGATATGTTGAGTGAATGAACACATAAACATGAACAGTTGTGTGTGTGTGTGTGTGTGTGTGTGTGTGTGTGTGTGTAAGTTTGTGGTCTAAATGGACTCCTAGAGGAGTCTTTCGAACTATCAGCAGCCAACAACTGTTCCCTCAGTGTGTGTGTGTGTGTGTGTGTGTGTGTGTGTGTAATATTCTGCAAATTGTTGGAAACCACTGACATTCATAGTATGAAGCAAATACCACTAAAGTAATTAATTATGTTCTCTAAATGTTTCTCTAAATATCTTCGTTTGTGTTCAACTGAAACATTAAAACCCTCAAACCGGGCTGGCACAAGTCAAGCGTGAGCAAATGATGACAGCATTGTATTTTTGGGTGAACTGACCCTTAAATGGTGTTTTTTAGTCTGCTGTGCCTTTGCAGGCCCGTCATGATGAGGATGTTTTGTTGTGTCATATATTGTCACAGAAATTAAGATATTGATGTAATTTTGTGATCATCTTATGCCATTGATTGGTCCTACAGTGTAGCTGCATGATGATGCAAACATCCTTAAACACTTTAAAATACATTTCATTCCTTTAGATTCAACTCTCACTGGCCACTTTATTAGGTACACCTCACTATTACCAGGTCTGATCTCCTTTTGCCTTCAGATCTGCCTTAATCTTAGAGATTCAACAAGCTACTGGAAATATTCCTCAGAGATTTTGCTCCATATTGTCATGATAGCATCACACAGCTGCTGCAGATTTGTCGGCTGCACATCCATGATGCCAATCTCCCGTTCCACCACATCCCAAAGCTGCTCTATTGGATTGAGCTCTGGTGACTGTGGAGGCCATTTGAGTACAGTGAACTCATCGTCATGTTCAAGAAACCAGTCTGAGATGATTGAGCTTTATGACATGCTGCGTTATCCTGCTGGAAGTAGCCATCAGAAGATGGAGACACTGTGCTCATAAAGGGATGGACATGGTCAGCAGCAATACTCAGGTAGGCTGTGGCGTTGATGCTCAATTGGTACTAATGGACCCAAAGACAATCTCCCCCACACCATTACACCACCACCACCAGCCTGAACCGCTGATACAAGGCAGGATGATCCATGCTTTCATGTTGCTGAGGCCAGAACCAGTAAGAGCAGAACCAGTCTGCATCAGCTGAACCTGCATCATCTCTGTAGGGTCGTGCCGGCGTGTTTCAGTGTAGCATCATTTTACAAAGTCAGATTGGTTGAAATATTTTGAAATCATACAATCCTCTCTAATTCACCAAACGCCTGATGTAGCAGAGGTTGCTGCTTTGTATTGATCAGGATTGAAGTGCAGTTGAGTTTAATATTAACCCGCTGCAGCTTCAGCCGCTAATACAGCAAATAAACGTTGTGTTCGCATCACCACGTTAAGCTTTCCAGTAAAAAAACAATCAGAAATCAGTGTCGAATCAGGCAACAATTGCATGTAGAATCCCGATCAGTGCACCAGCAGCGATGATGATAACACTGATAGTGTTCTGCTGTAGTGCGCAGCAAGGATATGAACATCAGTGGCTTTATACAGGATGAAGGAGGCTTTCTCATCTCCTCTGTGGTGTTTAAGGCGTTGATAAAATGCATTTAATTTATTCAATAGATCATTTGAGTCGATCTAAATGTGTTTATGTGGCTGTTTTAGGCAGAATGAAAGTCATATTCCTGATATAGGGCATTACACTGCAAAACCGGCTGCTTTTACTAAGAGTGTTCAACTAGAAATAACACAGCAACTCCTAAATCCTCTAATCAAGACGCATTATCTAGACAAGCAAAACACAGAGTCTTGTTTTAAACAATATTACATGGAAAATGAAGTGAGTTAAAAACAAGTGAAATAATCTGCCAATGATCCAATGTCCAAGAAAAGACAGGGGTATTCTGCTTGCTTTAAGGAGAAACTCTCTTGATTCTGACTCATGATTGCTGAACACAACACTATATTTGCTGCTGCTCTGGGAAATGCTGACTGATTTAAGAGTTTGTAGACATTTAGACCAGAAACAGACACAAGCTCTGGGTGGAGAAGCCTGTTTTGCAGTGTGCAGTAATCGTGAGATGATTTTGGACCGTGGACAGAGCTCTTCACATGTCTCCTGCAGTCTTTAAAGGGCCATGAAACCCCCTCGTTTCAGCAGGGTGTTTCACACCTCTACTTTGGAAAAAGTCAGAAAAGTGGGCGTGTCCAGCTCTGCTTAGGGGGAATGTCGGAGGAACTAAAGGGTGAGGGTGTGGGAGTGTCTATTTGGGCACCTGCTGAGTTTCAGAGTCAAAAAACACACACACACACACACAGGGGAGAAAGTGACTGTGTTTACATGGACATCTGTAGTGGAATTATTTGCCAAATTATTAAATGGTGGACTTTAACTGCAGTTTGGCTCTTTCATTCAGGGAATTCATTCATGCCCCTCGCGACAAACTAGATATTTGATTGGAGGATCTGCTCTAAGCGTGTATTTTTCATGCAATGTTTGATACCGCACGGCGAATGAGAGAAAAAAACCCTCCGCATTTCCCGGAAACTTAGATGCACACGGCAGGTAGCGTCAGAAAGCCGCGTGTGTTATTCCGGTCACTAAATGCGATGAAAATCCTACACAAGGTTAAAGTTTGGTTGTGGTGCTAACATGTTTACACTCGGTGCAATAGTTTGTTCGATACGAATAGAAATAGAATAGTCGATAGCAACTAGAGCTGCGTCTTTATTAAGAGGAGACTAAAGCGAATCCGGATCTCAGCGTTTGCAGATGAGAACAGCTCTCAGGTAAACAATAATCCTCCTTAGACACGTAAGTTATTGTTGTCGAGCGTCGCGTACACTGTTAATCCACACGTGACTCCAGCTGAGCTCTCACAGAGAGAAAATGAAAACAAAACTTCACTGCAGCAAACTATAAAAGCAACACTTCACGCTTGTTCTGCCAACACAACGTGGCGTCTCTGTCGTCTAAACACTGTGACAGTAATGAATATTAATGAAGCTGCACAATAGAGCGCGCTGATTGGTTTGACCCAAGCTTTACTCATGCATTAATGCAGCACACTGTAAGATGTAATAAGACACACTCTGGCACAGACGTCCAGTCTGCACGCTGGAATACACGCTATTATCTCACGACCGTGACGCAGCTTCAAAAATTCGTTTCAAACCGGAAGTACGAATTTGCTTGAAATAACGCAAAAACAACCAATTTACACTTTTTAGTGAAATATAGGTGTCCTAATAGTGTTTTCAGCAGTGTGGGACACATATACTACTGTCAACAGCTCAACACATGTGTTCTGGTGTTTCGTGACCCTTTAAGGACACACGTGGATTAGCCTCATGTATAGACGGATGTTCAGACTCTACAGGTTCTGCGGGAAACATCAGCTAGTGTCTCGACTTGCTGGAAAACATCTTTATTTAGCCACTTTAATACATCATTGACTGAATTATGATTCTGAATAAATGTGCGAGGGGTTTATATCGGTCAATGATACAAGTCCAGTGTTCTTACAAGTGAAAAACTAAAGGTTCAGGTATGATATGCTACACCAAACACTGCCATACACCATATTACTGTCTTATCCAGACCATCACATGCCACTCATACAATATATCAGTGTTTCTCAACTGGTGGGTCGCGGGAACATTTTCAGTGGGTCGCGGAGTGTGTGGTAAAAAAACAACAACAACAAAAGTTAAACTTTCTACTTATTTGCTTATACTAGACTTTTATTTTGAAATGCGTGCGCGACAACCCTACTGTTTGACATCTGAAATTTCATGTAATTATAGCAACAAATATGTCGAAGCCCAAGTAGGACCCCGAACATGTAAAGTATGGATATATATTTATATATATATATATATATAGACGACAAATAAGACTTAAAGCCTTAGTGTCATATGTAGTGAGGTGCTCCCTAAAGAGAGCATGAAACCTTCTAAAACAACATTTAGAAACCAGAAAACATGTTTTATTAACAGTTTATTATTAACAGTATTTGTCAATTTTACTTTGTAATATTTCTATTATTTGATCCATTTTGTTAAATGACAGCAGTAAAATTTTATTTAAAAGTTTATTTGTAAGTCTTGGTGAATTTCTTATGATTTATCTGTCACTACTTGTGTATGTTAACAAACAAATACAAATGAAGTATAATTCCCAAAACTGTATTATAGTTCCCAAAAATTTGGGTCGGGGCTTGATGACCATGTAAAAATTTGGGTCCCGTGGCCAAACCAGTTGAGAACCCCTGCAATATATGATGATCACACTCTTCAGAACACATCAGAGCTCATTCTTAAGAAGATTTCATTCAATTACACTCATTCAACAACTGCATAATCAGAGTCAGAGCGTGAAACGCAGCATTCAACTATTCCGTCTCCTTCAGCTTAGTCATTAAAGTTAAAAAGTTAGTTAGTTATGATACTCCCAAAATAATTAGCAGAAATCCATAGATTTTTTACCAAAATTCTCCACAGAAATGGCAAAAAGCATCTGCAGATTCCGTCTGGCACTAGTCATTGGACAGCCGGACGCCTCAGAGCCCACATGAAGGACAGTTTCCCAGCAGAGGATGCTCCACAGAGGACCCTGTGTGTGTGTGTGTGTGTGTGTGTGTGTGTGTCATACTCAGATCATGCAGTATCTGACCACAGCTGACCCTGGAGCAGTGACTGAATACTTCTCTGCACAAAACCAGCTCAAAAACACCACTCCACACACACAGACACATACACAACCCTCATGATAACTGGCAGCTCAAGAATGAGCCAGCATCAGGAGTATAGATTAGTGTGTGTGTGTGTGTGTGTGTGTGTGCGACAGTGGCGCCCCCAGAAAATTTTCTTAGGGGTGGCCAGAAGAGGCCGCACCAAATCTTGGGGTGGCACACAAAAAAAATAATGAATTCAGTGTAATGTTATATTTTTGTTTCTGGTAAATGAAATAATGTAGTTTTTATTCATTTAATTAATTCTACTTGAAATATTGCAATTTATTCTTTGAAATAATTCAGCAAGTACATGTGCAAACCAAATAAAAATCTATGTTTAGTTTAAAAACACTTTTCATATACTGTATAAATGACTTCTTTTTTTACGTGCCTTTATTGTACATCATACGAGATATGCCATGTCTAAAATTAATGAAGATTAATGAGTTTATTATTCCCAGTGATGGGTTGCAGCTGGAAGGGCATCCACTGTGTCAAAATGTGCTAGATAAGTTGGCGGTTCATTCTGCTGTGGTGACCCTGGATTAATAAAGGGACTAAGCCGAAAAGAAAATGAATGAAAGAATAATGAGTTTATTAATTACCCAAACAAATTAACAAACTGAACAAAAGGGATTACTATACACACTCACTATACCTAATAATATTATTTATCCATATTGCTTTTTGAACCATTTTATTAATGCAGCTTCTTCTATTGATATACTGTACCTTAAGGTAAATATTAAATTGCCATTGCTGTCTATTGAAGGTGTGTGCGTGCTGTCAACGACGATCAGGGAGGGTAGTGGCGGTTCTAGTTTAAATGACACCCTGGGCGAACCACCCTATACACCCCCACCTCTCTTGAATTGTTAGATTTGTTATTCAATAAATATAACAATTTATTTATATTTATTCTAAATAAATACTATTAATATTAATATACAATTATTATTCTAAATAAATAACAGAAATCAGTCCTAAATATTACTGGAAAACAAGAACTGGAGTGATATGCCAAGATCACTTAAGAAACCTTTTGCATGAAAATTAATTATGACAATTCTAAAGAAAACAAAAAATGTATTATAGAATTATCTGTGATCTTAGACCAGATCATGGCTGAAAAATCATGTTATGAAGTCTTACCTCCCTGACTCATTATCCCTCCTTTCTGCTTTAAAGGCATGCTTAGTGAAAGTAACATCATCATCATCATCATATTATATAAACTTTAAACAACTTTCAAAACTCGCTGCGTGCCGACACCTCTGCACAAAAGGCTGTTACTCCGGTTTCACGGCGCATGAGCGGTGCCTATTATGTCGGCGTGCATGCAAACAACCAACCGGGATTCACAAAGGAGTGCGTGAGGCGCATGCGTCAGTTTGCTTTCACCAGCATTGAACCAGAGGGGGAGAGCTACGTCAGTAACACCAACAATAATTTAGTGACTGCATTTTATTTATTTATTTATCTAAATATTGGGAATTTATGAGTTCATTTAAATCATTAATGTCAACCGCAAAATTATATTGGGGTGGCCACAGGGGTGGCCAGAGTTTACCGAGGGGTGGCCGTGGCCACCCCTGGCCACCCCTTGGAGGCGCCCCTGGTGTGCGAGTCCATATCTGCACCAACGCTGAACACACTTAGGAAACAACAACTGACCAGACACACAACCCTCTGCTCAGTTTCACCTGCCAGATATACAAAAATACACACACACACACACACACACACACACACACACACACACACACACACACACACACACACACACACACACACACACAGCTCTGAGCTGTACTCGAGTCTCCTTCAGCTCTTGCTGCTCTCCTCACTCGTGTTCGATGTCCACACTGAAGCTTCGGAGTCCTGAAGAATCGATTGATTTGAACAACTGATTCGGATCTCACATTAAAGTCAGGAGGTTCGACAAGAAAAGAGTCGACTGGCATTTTTCTTTTGAGGCCAAACCGCATCACACACACACACACACACACACACACACACACACACACACACACACACACAGCTCGGCGGCTGCGGCTGGCAGATAAACGCGCTTACCTGGCGCTGCTCGGCTCGTGACGTCACAGAGGAAGCTCAGGTGAGTGAATGATCATCACGTGTCTGTTTATTTAGATCATCGGTGCAGAGAAACAGCGACAGCACATGGGGAAGCTGGAATGAACGCGCGGTTATTCTCGGTGTGTCCGCGTGTTGATGAATGAACGCAAGCCGCAAGACACGTGACAGAATCATCCGCAATTTACCGCGCAGCGCTCTTATTGGCCGCTCAATCAGCAAGACTGACAAATCAACGGTTGTTATTTGAGGCGGTCATAAATATGCAGATCTGCGTGACGTCAGATTCTCCTCAGTCCGGGATGCTGCTCATGTTTATTCCTCTGAAGCTGAACTTAACTAGAATAATCCTGACTCGACAGATCAGTTTAGAGCGTTATTTAGCCGTTTATTTAATTAATTTTACAATGTTTTGCTTTAAAAAGCTTTAAAATAATAACATTAATCATAATCAGGCTTCTACAGGTATTAACTTGTCCTGTTGTGGTTATTTACTTACGCTTTCATCACTGAATACCGCACTATAACTCATAATATTGACTGTATTGCTTTACTGCAACACATGTTCAGAGTAATGTTTTAAGTTAAACAGATGATAAAGTACACCAGGACACAAAGATTCACTAATAAACAGTATTTAATGCATTATAATCACAGTTAGTAAAACACAGATGAATGTGATGAGTTATTACCTCCATTTACTGGAACAATTATACTTTCAGTTTTCATTACAGACCTCTAATTTAATTAAGTGATAACAAATGAAGTCAGACCATACCGAGTTGACCAGAAATACTGCCAGATTAATAATATAGTCTGAAAACAAATCATTTATTAAGTCTTAAAGCATTTCCTGTGGAACTCACACAGTAACACTGAATATTCATAACGCACCTAAAAGCTTAAGTAAAGCATAATTATTCGCCGTATTGTACAGTGTTGAGGATATCAGTGTTGTGCATGTTCAGTTATCACCATACACTGAATATCTGCATATGTCTGATCATACTTATGCTTTAACTGCTGTGATATAATGATAATAAACTATACAGCACTTCACTGATGATTAATATCTCTGGTTTATATACACTATGAACAGTAGCTATGCTAATTACTTCCTTAATTCTCTTTTTCCAGCTGCGGATACTCATCCTGATCTAACCGTATGTTCACATCGAGAGTGGCGAGAGCGTCAAAGTAGTTGGAAGTCATTCATTTTCAATGAGAGCCAGCGAGAATAAGCGGTGAGGAGCAGCGCGGTGCATCTTCGCCGGTGTGAGCGTCGAGGAGAGTTGAAATTAAGTCAACTTTATGGTAATGAGCTATGATGCAGTTCAGGGTCAACCAATCAGAATGAAGACGTCCACCGCTTGAGAGGAGTTCAGAGAACACAGACCTGTGAACTTTGGTTGCGATCACAGTTGTTCCCAAGGGTTTGATGATTGCAGTTGCTGGATTTCCAACTATTTACAGTGTTTTCTTACAGGTACATGGAGAGGGGTCTGGCTGCAGACCTGGTGCAGTGCAATCTGAGCTGCATCCGATGCTTTTTAATGGGCTCACCTAACCCCGCCCCTGACTCCACCCCTCACAGTGACGTCAGTAGCTCCATTTGAGTGCATTGTGTCTGACATTGCATCGCTGAGTGATGCAGTCTCAGCTTGCATCATAAATCCAGATACTATTAAAAAATACTAATGAATCCAGCGGGACAGTACAAAACAGTACAGCTGCTTCAGGATATTTCAGATATGGACACACATTGGATAAACAGAGCAAAGTCACAGCACACGCAACTTGATCTTCCATTGTTGTATGAATTTGATAAGAAGTGCGCAACATTTTCACGCTAGAAAGCATGCTGTATGCAGGAATGTAACTGATAAATACTGCAACGACTCATTTAAATGCGAGATCAATGTAGCGAGTTTTGACGCTCTTGCCGCCGGAGCTGAAGGCAGACAGTGTTGTCACCAGGGAGGCCAGAGCGACCTTGAACACTCTCGCCTCTTTCGGTGTGAACGTGTGGTTAGACTGTGACCTGTGAAGAGCTGATGCCAACCAGAGAGCACTTCCAGAGGTCTCCATAATCCTGGACCAGGCCGTATCCTGAGCAGCTGCTGTGGTGGTGATGGAGTGGAGAGCGTGAGACTGACTCCTGTAAGACCCCAGTGACAGATGAGTCCTCGCACTGATCCTGAAGGGCCCGCTGGGGACCTCTCCCACCTGCAGCTTCTCCATGATGGATGTCCAGCGCCTAGACTGCAGCTCTGCACAAGATGCTTGTGCGTAGGAGAAATGGTGATGCCCAACAGAGCCTGGTTTCTCTCCAGCTTTCTCTCCTTCACTTTGGTCAGCTGGTGAAGTGTGTTCCTCCACTGGCCTGCTTGGTTTGGGTCTTGTGTTTCTGTGCATGGATGGATCTGCTCTTCAGTGTTTGGACTCTCAGCAGTGAAGATTAAAGCACACTGAACTGAACTCAAACACTGGACTGACACCGCTTCAGTTCACTAGAACTACTGTGTTTGACAATCTAGAGTGTAGAGGCGCTGGAGAAACACAGATGAGCTGAATTACGCTCCATTCACATGGGGCGTCAGCGTCAACGCTTCCCATTCACTTTGAATGGGTGACGACAAGCATTGCCGAACTGCATTGTGGATCCGTCGGCACCGCTTCAGAAGCATTGCTCGCTGCAGAAGTTGGGACTAGCTCAACTTTTCAAGCGCTGACGGAAGCGTCAGCCAATCAGATCGCTGTATGCAAATACACCAGCTAGACAGTGGCCTATTGCTGACTGAATTTCATTGGCTGACGCTGCTATGCTGATCGCTTCAGCCCCAACTTCAGACACGCCCTCTGTCAAGCGTTGACGCTGAAGCCCCGTGTGAATGGGGCGTTAATGAACATGCAGAGAAATAAATGAGCGGTGATGATAACATTAATAATGCAAATGTTAGTTTTGTGTCTCGTTGACATTCTCAGATGCTTTTATATAAAGTAATGCAGTGTGTGTTTCCTCTATAAAACACTTCTATCACACACTCCCCCGCTGAAAAATCCAGCTCAAACCAGCCTAGGCTTGTTGGCTGGTTTTAGCTGGTCGACCAGGCTGGTTTTAGAGGGGTTTTTTCCACTTCCAGGCTGGTTTCCAGACATTTCCAGCCTGGTCTTAGCTGGTCAGGCTGGAAAATGACCAGCGAAATACAGCTAAAACCAGCTTGAGCAGCCTGGTTTAAGCTGGATATAGCTGGTTTTGGCTGGACTCCCAGCTTTTCTAGGCTGGTTGGACCAGCTAAGACCAGGCTGGAAATGGCTGGAAAACAGCCTGGAAGTGGCCAAAACCCCTCTAAAACCAGCCTGGTTGACCAGCTAAAACCAGCCAACCAGCCTAGGCTGGTTTAAGCTGGATTTTTCAGCAGGGTCATCATCTGGAACAGCACAGATGGACAGATGGAGGTTAAACTAATATAAAGAAACCGAGACGAGACAAACCATCACACTTCACCCTAGAGATGAAAGCTGGTGTGTTTGAACCGATGTAAAGAGCTGGTTTCTGCCACTGAAGGCTCAGATGTGTGGAAATGAGGTGATCAGGACTCTTCCTTTTATTAATTTAGATTGTATATTTCCTGGCGAACATCCTGCAGTTCTGAGAACTCAATCATACTCCAATTATACTCAGAATTACAAGAAAGCCTTTACAGTTCAACTCCATGAAGAAAGACACAATTCAACAGAAGATCAAACTTTTGATATGCAAATTCTAAATTATAATATGCAAATTCACCATTGTGAGCTTGTTGGACACCTTCATAATGCACATTATTCACAGACATTCGTGCGGTGAAGTCCTGAAGACCAGGAGAAAAGCAGAAGTTCCTCCAAGATTACATTGGGAATGCGCTGGACTGAGTGTTTTCCATCCCTCTTCCTGTGAGCTGTCCTGCATGTCTCACCTGTGTTTGTCATTATAGCGCAGTCAAAGCGCTCTGTGTTTCCCGCAGCTCAGTCACAATTAAAGCTGAAGTCCTCCATAAATGCACACATTGTGAGCTCAGCCTTCAGCATAATCATCGGTCTGCGTTTCAGCGACGCCGCTCATTAGTGTGGAGTGTTTCTGACATGACATCAGCCCAAACTCCAACACGGCTGATGTTGAAGGGTTAGTTCACACTTAAATCAACATTTCCTGTTAAGTCTACAGGGCTTCAGCAGAGATGCAGGAGACTTTCTGTCTCCAGGAGAACATTTGAGTTGAGTTCTTCTCTTACGAGTTATCTTTATGTTTCAAGGCCTGTGATTGGCTGTACTCATGATGCCCCGCCTCCATCAACTCAGGATCAAAGCCAGAGTTAAAGGGTTAGTTAACACAGAAATGGAAATCTCCTGTTGATTCACTCACCCACAGGTCACCTGCTTCTCCTCAGATGAGCAGTGAAGCAGATTTTGAGCTGAATCTGACGTTCTTGATGCTTCATGTAATGGCAGTGAATGGAACAGGTTTATTAGATTAAAAAAATAACACATACAGAGGAGTGCTAATCAATATCCATGCGGACACACTGAGGTCTGGTGAAGCAAAATGACCATTATTTATAGGAAATTAAACATTATTTACAATAATATGAGCTTTAATCACAGCCTTCAGAAGCGATCAGGCTACATTCACAGATCTTTGGCATTATTGACACTTTGCTCACACAAACCAAAACATAACCTGAACATGATCAGAACATAACCTGAAGATCTACTGAACATGATCAGAACATAACCTGAATGTAACCTGAACATATCCTGAACATCTCCTAAACATAACCTGAAAATAACCTGATCATCTCCTGAACAAAACCTGAACATAATCCAAACATAATCAGAACATAACCTGAATGTAATTTGAACATAACCTGAACATGATCAGAACATAACTTGAATGTAACCTGAACATATTCTGAACATAACCTGAACATCTCCTAAACATAACCAGAAAATAATCTGAACATAACCTGAACATCTCCTGAACATGATCAGAACATAACCTGAACTTGATCCAAACAATCAGAACATAACCTGAATTTAATCTGAACATAATCTGAACATCTCCTGAACGTAATCAGAACATAATCTGAACATCTCCTGAACATAACCTGAACATAACCTGAACATGATCAGAACATAACCTGAATGTAATTTGAACATAACCTGAACATGATCAGAACATAACCTGAATGTAACCTGAACATATCCTGAACATCTCCTAAACATAACCTGAAAATAACCTGATCATCTCCTGAACAAAACCTGAACATAATCCAAACATAATCAGAACATAACCTGAATGTAATTTGAACATAACCTGAACATGATCAGAACATAACCTGAATGTAACCTGAACATATTCTGAACATAACCTGAACATCTCCTAAACATAACCAGAAAATAATCTGAACATAACCTGAACATCTCCTGAACATGATCAGAACATAACCTAAACTTGATCCAAACAATCAGAACATAACCTGAATTTAATCTGAACATAATCTGAACATCTCCTGAACGTAATCAGAACATAATCTGAACATCTCCTGAACATAACCTGAACATAACCTGAACATGATCAGAACATAACCTGAATGTAACCTGAACATAATCTGAACATAACCTGAACATCTCCTAAACATAACCAGAAAATAATCTGAACATAACCTGAACATCTCCTGAACATGATCAGAACAGAACCTGAACTTGATCCAAACAATCAGAACATAATCTGAACTTAACCTGAACATATCCTGAACATAACCAGAACATAATCTGAACATCTCCTAAACATAACCTGAACATGATCTAAATATAATCAGAACATAACCTGAATGTAATATGAACATCTCCTAAACATAACATGAACATGGACAGAACATAACCTGAACATCTCATAAACATGATCAGAACATAACCTGTACATGATCCAAACAATCAGAACATAACCTGAATGTAATCTGAACATATGCTAAACATACTATGAACATATACTGAACATAATCTGAACATCTCCTGAACATAATCAGAACAACCTGAAAAAAATCCAAACATAATCTAAATATAACTTAAATATAACCTGAACATATCATGCATAAAACCTGAACATATCCTAAACAAAATATGAACATATACTGAACATAACCTGGATAAATCCTGAACATGATCAGAACAACCTGAAAAAAATCTGAATATTATCTAAATATAACCAGAATATAACCTGAACATAATTAAACATATCCTGAACATAATCTGAAAATCTGCTCAATTACCAGAGAGTGACTGCAGTTCATCTATAAATGCTCATAGATTCTCACACACACGCACGCACACACACACACACACACACACACACACAAACAGCACCCAGCAAACCAAGACCAGCGGCGTGTTTGAAAGATGGATGTTTTATACAAGCTTTATTTACATCTTGAATAACAACTGTACAGTTACGCCATGTCGGAAGCTCGGTTTGCTCAGCAGCGTTTCCATGGAGACGCATGACGACGCGTGACGAGCTGCTCGCCGTACAGCATGTACACAGTGTAGACAAGCGATATAAAACTTGGCAAGTGGAACAAGTGTGTGTGTGTGTGTGTGTGTGTGTGTGTGTGTGTGTGTGAGAGTGTGTTTCTCTGCTCATGGACGGCTGAGAGAGACGGTACACTCCAGAACTCAGTCCAGACAGGAGAAACCCCCCCAAAAAAACACCACCAGGGGGCGCCGATCGCACCTTTTATATGGTATTAACATTAACACAAGCAGCAGGTTTACATCTCGCTGTAACACAATCAGCAAACAGCATCAAATAAATAGCCAAAGAAACACTATGGGTAACAGATCCGCTCCGACTCGTCCAGCAGCGCCTCGGCTCATGACCTACAGGAAACACTGGAGCAGCTACAACCAGCCCTCACTCATTCATCTCTATATAAAGTGTAACAGTCACCGTGGATACGCTCTTCTGTCAGCCGTGATTGACATGCACAGGCTCCGCCCACTTCTGACAGCATTCTGGGACTGCAGACACACGCTGATGGGTTAGTTAGTGAGCAGCGATGGGTTAAACTCAGCAGCATGCAGCCCCGCCCCCAACGTCACAAGCCCCGCCCCTTGTCATGCAGCCCCGCCCCCTGCAGATCATGCTTTGACGTCGCTGTGAAAGAGAGAGATTGACAGCTGTCAGTCAAGAGTGTCTGCTGAGGGAAGAGCACTGCAGCCATACTGTCTAAACACACACACACACACACTCACACACACACACACACACACACACACATTACAATGCAATTTATATTAAGCAAAACGACTGACTAAGTTAAAGTAACAGCACACACACACACACACATGAACACACACACATGAACACATGGAGATGATCTGAGTGATGCTGGATAAAGCAGATATAGTAATACTGTGTGTGTGTGTGTGTGTGTGTGTGTGTTTCCAGCATCATCAGAACATCTTCATGTGTTCATCAGGAGTAAAGCAGCTGTGTGAGGAGAGTAAGCCCCTTTAAGACTAGAGTTTCATTAAAGATGAACAATAGTGAGTGTTTAAGTCAGAATACTGAAGGGGGTGGAGTCCTGCTGGCCCCGCCTGCCAATTTACATATCTTTACTCATCAAATGAGCTCATTAATTACTTAATTATTCATGAATAAAGAAGTCTGCATGTGTTCAGTCAGTTTTGAGGTGTGTGAAGTGTGAAGTGTGTTTTGATCATTGGTGTGTGTGTGTGTGTGTGTGTGAGTCTGAATTAAGGCATCAGGAATGAATCAACAACATAAACACACAATCATTGGTGGGAAAGGACAGGAAGCATCTAATACACACACACACACACACACACGCACGCACGACTCGCCTCCCTCACTGCATAGATATCTGACAGGAGCTCTACATACTGCTCAGAGAGTGTGTATGTGTGTGTGTGTGTGTGTGTGTGTGTGTGTGTGTGTGTTATTGAAGACCAATGCGGATGTGGCGAAAGCAGCGCTGATACTCTCGGTAAGACTGTAACAGGAAGAGTGGGCGGAGTCAGCGTGGTGATTGGCCGGTCCAGCAGGTGCTGCTCTACCTGGCGGCGGTCTGCTGATACGTCCGTCTGGAGCTGGTGGCCTGCCTCTGACGCGCCAGGAAAGACTGACCGGAGCCTGTGCTGGCCAGACGGTCCTCTGCTGCCTTCTTCTGGAGAGCCATACCCTGCACACGCACACACACACACACAGGTCAGTCGGTCTCTGTGATCTTCATGTTTATGACCCTGGTGTGTTCTGCTCTTAAAGAGACAGTGTCCCCTAATACGAGCGCTCTACACTCCTCAAGGAGCCTCTCTGTCTTCCTCTGAACACAACAGGAGATCATCAGCTGGACGCTGGAACACACACCTGACTGAGTTCTGCTGTGGGTGTAATGGTCTGCTTCTCCAGCGCTCAGAGAGGTGAGGAAACCCCTGAGGGAGAGGAGCTGCGCATGCCACTGCGCCTTTAACTGGACTGAGGAGCACTGCAGCGCAACAGCACCCCCTACAGACACACACACACACACACACACACACCACTGTGTGTCTTCTATTAGTGTATATTCTGTTCAACTGTGTGTGGTGTGGCGGCTCTGAGTGTGTCTGATCACAGTTTGAGACTGGAATCATGAACCCAATCTCTGCTGTATGATCAGATGGAGATTCACTGATCCCTCGTGAGTGTGAGTGTGTGTGAGTGTGTGTGTGTGTGCTTCAGCTCATCCAGCACAGCTCATGAACATCAACACACTAATGATTATAATAACTCTCACCGCATCATAACAACACCAACAGCAGCAGTGTGTGTGTGTGTGTGTGTGTGTGTGTGTGATCACAGCCAATCAGGAGCGCAGAATACTGCAGTGCGCTCACAGTGACTCTACAGGTCTATTATGAACACAGATTAAGCCTCTTAGCAGTATTAATAGGCTACAGTGAGAAGCGAGATGTGTGTGTGTGTGTGTGTGTGTGTGTGTCCCTTTGTATTAGCTGTAAAGTGCATCTCTGCTGTGTCTAGTGCACAGGAATCAGAAGGACATCACATCTGATGCGGCCCTGAGTCTGACACCTGTGCTCTGATGATTATGAGTGTGTGTGTGTGTGTGTGTGTGTGTGCGTGTGTGAGTGTGTGTGTGTGTGTGTGTGCGTGTGTGTGTGTGCGTGTGTGAGTGTGTGTGAGTCATGTGATCATGTGATCAGTGTTGATACGCACCATGTTGTACCAGGCAGACACGATGAGCTTCTCCTCCTGGTCCCGCTGAGACTTCGTCTTGTCGTATTCCTTCTGCACACACAACAGCACAGCACAGGACATGAGCAGAGTGTGTGTGTGTGTGTGATGTCATATATTGATGATGGTGTGTGTGTGATGTCATATGTTGATGATGGTGTGTGTGATGTCATATGTTGATGATGGTGTGTGTGTGTGTGTGTGTGTGTGTGATGTCATATGTGGATGATGGTGTGTGTGTGTGTGTGTGATGTCATATGTTGATGATGGTGTGTGTGTGTGTGTGATGTCATATGTTGATGATGGTGTGTGTGATGTCATATGTTGATGATGGTGTGTGTGTGTGTGTGTGTGATGTCATATGTTGATGATGGTGTGTGTGATGTCATATGTTGATGATGGTGTGTGTGTGTGTGTGTGTGTGTGTGTGACCTCGAGTGAGTGCAGCATCCTCTCGCGCTCCTGCAGCTGGTTCTTCAGAGCCTGAACCTCTGGAGCGGAGCCCTGATTCTGCTTTGGGTCCAGCGTACGAATGACCTAAACACACACACACACACCTCATCATCATCATCATCAAACAACATTAAACACACACTACATGACTTGAGTTTGTGTCTAAAATCTCTGTGGTGTTCACACTGCTTAAATGATCCACAAGAGGGCGTCACACACTACATGATCGGACAACAGCAGCTCAGTCCAGCTACCAATCACAGCCAATCACATGTTGAGGGAGGAGCCGGCGGAAAAAGCGGAACACTATTGGCTGCTGGTGTGCTGATGACATCACTGACAGTTAGTCAGCTGATGCAGGTCAGTCGCTCCTCTGCAAGAGTCAAGTGGAGAGATGCACACAGTTTTCTGACATGAGAGCGGTCAGCATGAGCAGTATGGTGTTCCAGTTCCTCTCTTATTATAGTCTACTCTCGTGTCCGTGTTAGTGCAGAATGCATCCATGCCCATTCTGGCCAATCACAGACGTTTCTGTTGACTCCGGAACACACGGCCGTTCAGCTCATGCTGATCTGCTCTCTCACTGGCTGCAGCTCAGCACTACATCAGAGCGCATGTGGGGTCGAGTCTGCCGGCTGCTCTGGAATATTCAGCATGCTAGATTCTTGATGTGTGTGTGCGAGGTGTCGGCGATGCTTCAGCGAGCCTCTTTGATGTGTTCAGTAGTTCACACTGCAGAGCGCCGAGCACCCGCAGATTACTCCCTGATCACAGCCGGACCTGTCCACCAGCTCACTCA
>NC_133180.1:710000-712500 GCF_049306965.1 Danio rerio | reverse complement strand
AATCAGTGGGTCTCGATTCTGCTCTACTTTCATCAATTCATCAATCTTCCTCCATTTTGTTAGCGACGCTCGTCTTTCAAACGCAAGCTAATCAGCTGTCAGAGAGCTAAATCATGAGCGGTCTGCGTTCATTTCTTATTTCAGGACTGTTTCGAGTGGATGTTCATCACAATATGGGGAAGAGGAGGATCTTACGTTCCATTCACATGCACTTTAGGACTTTAAGAGCACTCTGAATGAATCTTCAGACTAGTCACTACACCAGACATCTGCTCTAATGTCCCGCTAGGTGCAGCTGAACAACTGAGGAACACACACATCTATCTCTGTCTGCATCGCTCGAGAACAGGAACAGAGGCGGGAGATTCTTACGTCCTTCTCCTTCTGCAGAGAGTCCACCTTCTCCTTCATGCGCTTGTACTCAAACTCCATCTTGTCGGCCTTCTTGGACTCCTCGGAGAGTTTATTCTGGAGCTCCACCACCTGAAACAGCAGACAGGAGGCAGTGTGGTGAGTGCTGCTCAGTGTGTGTGTGTGTGTGTGTGTGTGTGTGTGTGTGTGTGTGTGCTGACATTATCTTCAGCAGCTCAAACACTTTAATGGCTAATGGAGAGACGGCTGCTTCTCACTCAGGCCTGCTGTCTCTGCTAATGAGATGGAGAGATGACGAGCACTAGTGGGTTTCCCCACCCACCGACTTGATTGACAGGTATATATTTACATGTCTCCATAGTAACGTGTATAAACATGTCTACTAAACAGGATTAGCAAAGAAACTGAGAGTAAAGATCCGCTCAGCTCTGTGTGTGTGTGTGTGTGTGACCTGTCTCCTGTAGTGCTCCTCTGTGTGTGTGTGTGTGTGTGTGTGTGACCTGTCTCCTGTAGTGCTCCTCTGTGTGTGTGTGTGTGTGTGTGTGTGACCTGTCTCCTGTAGTGCTCCTCTGTGTGTGTGTGTGTGTGTGTGTGTGTGTGTGTGTGTGTGTGTGTGACCTGTCTCCTGTAGTGCTCCTCTGTGTGTGTGTGTGTGTGTGTGTGTGTGTGTGTGTGTGTGTGACCTGTCTCCTGTAGTGCTCCTCTGTGTGTGTGTGTGTGTGTGTGTGACCTGTCTCCTGTAGTGCTCCTCTGTGTGTGTGTGTGTGTGTGTGTGTGTGTGTGACCTGTCTCCTGTAGTGCTCCTCTGTGTGTGTGTGTGTGACCTGTCTCCTGTAGTTCTCCTGTGTGTGTGTGTGTGTGTGTGTGTGTGTGTGTGTGACCTGTCTCCTGTAATGCTCCTCTGTGTGTGTGTGTGTGTGTGTGTGTGACCTGTCTCCTGTAGTGCTCCTCTGTGTGTGTGTGTGTGTGTGTGTGTGACCTGTCTCCTGTAGTGCTCCTCTGTGTGTGTGTGTGTGTGTGTGTGTGTGTGACCTGTCTCCTGTAATGCTCCTCTGTGTGTGTGTGTGTGACCTGTCTCCTGTAGTTCTCCTGTGTGTGTGTGTGTGTGTGTGTGTGTGTGTGACCTGTCTCCTGTAGTGCTCCTCTGTGTGTGTGTGTGTGTGTGTGTGTGTGTGTGACCTGTCTCCTGTAGTGCTCCTCTGTGTGTGTGTGTGTGTGTGTGTGACCTGTCTCCTGTAGTGCTCCTCTGTGTGTGTGTGTGTGTGTGTGTGTGTGTGACCTGTCTCCTGTAGTGCTCCTCTGTGTGTGTGTGTGTGACCTGTCTCCTGTAGTTCTCCTGTGTGTGTGTGTGTGTGTGTGTGTGTGTGTGTGTGTGACCTGTCTCCTGTAATGCTCCTCTGTGTGTGTGTGTGTGTGTGTGTGTGACCTGTCTCCTGTAGTGCTCCTCTGTGTGTGTGTGTGTGTGTGTGTGTGACCTGTCTCCTGTAGTGCTCCTCTGTGTGTGTGTGTGTGTGTGTGTGTGTGTGACCTGTCTCCTGTAATGCTCCTCTGTGTGTGTGTGTGTGACCTGTCTCCTGTAGTTCTCCTGTGTGTGTGTGTGTGTGTGTGTGTGTGTGTGTGTGTGTGTGTGTGTGTGACCTGTCTCCTGTAATGCTCCTCTGTGTGTGTGTGTGTGTGTGTGACCTGTCTCCTGTAGTGCTCCTCTGTGTGTGTGTGTGTGTGTGTGTGACCTGTCTCCTGTGTGTGTGTGTGTGTGTGTGTGTGTGTGTGTGTGTGTGTGTGACCTGTCTCCTGTAGTGCTCCTCTGTGTGTGTGTGTGTGTGTGTGTGTGTGTGACCTGTCTCCTGTAGTGCTCCTCTGTGTGTGTGTGTGTGTGTGTGTGTGTGTGTGTGTGTGTGACCTGTCTCCTGTAGTGCTCCTCTGTGTGTGTGTGTGTGTGTGTGTGTGTGTGTGTGTGTGTGACCTGTCTCCTGTAATGCTCCTCTGTGTGTGTGTGTGTGTGTGTGTGACCTGTCTCCTGTAGTGCTCCTCTGTGTGTGTGTGTGTGTGTGTGTGTGTGTGTGTGTGTGTGTGTGTGTGTGACCTGTCTCCTGTAGTGCTCCTCTGTGTGTGTGTGTGTGTGTGTGTG
>NC_133180.1:702500-705000 GCF_049306965.1 Danio rerio | reverse complement strand
GTGTCAGTGTGTGTGTGTGTGTGTGTGTGTGTGTGTGTGTGTGTATGTGTGTGTGTGTCAGTGTGTGTGTGTGTGTTTGTGCACGAGTGTAATTAATGAGTTTTTGTGTATTTCTCAATGTGTGTGTGTGTGTGTGTGTGTGTGTGTGCGTTAAACAGACCCCTAGTTTTCCATGATTGCTGAATCAACACAAAAATCAACAGAAATTTGCGCATTTCAACTCAGAATAAACTCAACGCTGTAAATAATGGGATAAATCCTCCAGTTCCAGAGCGGATAATCAGATTATATTCATTTCAGTTTGCAGTTTATAGCTTTAGGTGACTGGTAGACGTCACATATGCAGAGCAGGTGATGTATTTGAGTGTGTCTGGAGTAATGACGTGTCACCTGCACCCTCACCATTACATCAGACGTAGGGGAAGCGTGAGAGATTTACAGATGAAGTTAATGCAGAGACGCGCTTAGACATCCTGTCATGTGAATCGGCCGTTTAGTGTGTTTGACGCGCTTCAGACTGCAGAAGAAAGTGGAGCAAACATCTAACAAGCGGAGCAGTGGAGCAGACAGAACAGCAGCTGACAGTGATGGAGATCAGCTGAAGGGTGACGGCGCTGGACGTGACCCGACTGAAGGACTTTATTTGAGCTTTACCTGTACGGCTGGTATTAGGTCAGATCAATAAATGACTTAGTTGAACAGTTTCCCTGCAGTTAATGACAGTAAACGCTTCCCTGCCACTGAGGAGTTTTACAGCAGTCTGTGTTTTAGGTGTATTACGGTAGCGGAAGCCCTAACACATGTCCTGAGTGAGGTACAGGATGTCAGATGCTCCGTAGAGTGAAATCTGAGAGAAAATAAGAGCTAAACAACCTTCCTTTGGCTTAAACCCTACTGTTCCAGATCTGTTTTTAGTTCTTGACAAGCGACCAAAATAAAGCAGCTTTATTTTTATGATGTGTGTCATTGTGTCAGATAGCACACCTTACATTTGCATCGATGGATTTGCTCTTCAGTGTTTGGACTCTCAGTAATGACTTTAAACCACACTGAACTGAGCTAAACTGAACTGAACTTAAACACTAAAAACTGAGCCACCCTGTTCCAGTTACTATGACCATTTATGTGAAGCTGCTTTGACACAATCTACATTGTAAAAGCGCTGTACAAATAAAGCTGAATTGAATTGAACATAGAGGCTACCTGATATAGTGAATATGTGTGTGTGTGTGTATATATATATATATATATATATATATATATATATATATATATATAGATATTGTGGATCGAAGGTTAGAACCACAACAACCTGATTGTTAGGCACAGAAACTGACTCGAGACATGGAGAACATGAGATACACATATATATATATATGTCTCGAGTCAGTTTCTGTGCCTAACAATCAGGTTGTCGTGGTTCTAACCTTCGATCCACAATGCGCCGGCCCTATACGGCTCCCCCTGCAGGGAGGACGGCCCCACGTCACTCCTCCGGGATAAGCCCAGTCGGGTCCGTGGGAAAAAACCCGGCCACCAGGTGCTCACATATGAGCCCCAACCTCAGGCCTGGCTCCAGGGTGGGGCCCTGGCTGCGCCATACCAGGCGACATCCCCATCCTTGATGTTGTTGTACTCATAAGGGGTTTTTGAACCGCACTTGGTCTGACCTGTCAGACCTTTTTGCCTTGGGAGACCCTTCCAGGGGCATTAGCCCCCGACAACCTAGCTCTTAGAATCACTCAGGCACTCAAACCCCTCCACCACGATAAGGCGACGGTTTATGGAGGAGCACCTCCAAGTCTGAGGCCATGGTGCTTTACTGGAAAAAGGTGGTCTGCCATCTCCAGGTTGGAGGAAAGTCCTTACCCCAGGTGGAGGAGATTAAGTATCTTGGGGTTTTGTTCACAAGTGAGGGAAGGATGGAGCGTGAGATTGACAGGCAGATTAGTGCAGCAGTATTGTGGTTGATGTATCGGTCCGTTGTGGTAAAGAAGGAGCTGAGATGAAAGGCAAAGCTCTTGATTTACCGGTTAATCTACAGTCCTACTCTCACCTATGGTGATGAGCTGTGGGTCACGACTGAAAGGACAAGATCTCGAATACTCTGAAATGATTTCCTTCACAGGGTGGCAGGGTGAGGAGCTCTGTCACCCGGGAGGAGCTCGGAGTAGAGCCGCTGCTCCTCCACATCCAGAGAAGTCAGCTGAGGTGGTTCGAGCATCTGTTTTGGATGCCTCCTGGACGCCTACCTAGGGAGGTGTTCCGGGCATGTCCCTCCAGAAAGAGGCCTCAGGGAAGACCCAGGACACGCTGGAGGAACTATGGCTGCATCCGAAACCGCCTACTACTCAGTAGGTACTGCATTTGAATGTAAACGTGCTACTCGGCTGTTAGAAAAGTGCGTTCTATACAGTATGAATGTGAAAAGTATGAATGGAATTCGGACGTACTACATCCGCCATTTTGTCATGGTCACGTGACCTACCTGCGTCAGTTG
>NC_133180.1:672500-697500 GCF_049306965.1 Danio rerio | reverse complement strand
CAATGAAGACTTTTATCAAGAAACAAAGACGTTTCAGACTAATCGTGTGGTGTAGAGTACAGCCATATACCTGTGTGTGTGTGCGTGTGTGTACCTGCATGTCCAGCTCATGGCACCTCTGAGCGATCTCCTCCTTTCCGGCCAGTGCATCATTCAGCTCCTCCACTGTCTTCTTCAGCTGCGCGCACACACACACACACACACACACACACACACACACACACACACACACACACACACACACACACAAGGTTTATTATCAGCCACATCATTAGCTTATTAGCTGTGCTCTGAGCTCTGATCATACCTGCCGGTCCAGATCAGCATACGAGTCACTTCCTGAAGGCACAGGCGACTCTTTGCTCATCAACTGTGAACACACACACACACACACACACACACACACACATGAATAAACACCAGTCTGACACATAAAGAGATGTACGCACAAAGATGCACACAATAACACTGCCGCTTGCGTAGACACGCACACAGACACACAGACGCACACACACTGACCTCCTGAATGGCTGTCATCACCACGTGCTGCACAGACTCCTCCATCATCATGATGGTCTGGATATACTCTGCAAATAAGATCATCATCATCATCATCAACATCGTCATCATCATCATCACCATCATCATCATCATCATCACCATCATCTTCATCACCATCATCATCTTTATCATCATCACCATCATCATCTTTATCTTCATCATCATCATCACCATCGTCATCATCATCATCATCTTTATCTTCATCATCATCTTCATCATCATCATCATCATCACCACCATCATCATCACCACCATCATCATCACCATCACCATCGTCATCATCATCATCGTCATCATCATCATCATCATCACCATCATCATCATCAATATCATCATCATCATCCTCATCATCACCATCATCATCTTCATCATCATCATCACCTTCATCATCATTATCATCATCATCATTATCACCATCATCATCTTCATCATCATCACCTTCATCATCATCATCATCATCATCATCACCATCATCATCAACATCATCATTACCATCATCATCATTATCATCATCATCATTATCACCATCATCATCTTCATCATCATCACCTTCATCATCATTATCATCATCATCATCACCATCATCATCTTCATCATCATCACCTTCATCATCATTATCATCATCACCATCATCATCTTCATCATTATCACCATCATCATCATCTTCATCATCATCAGTGGACCAGCAGCCATTAAACTGAATGGAGATACTGTGAAAGGTCATTACTAGGGGTGTAACAGATCAGATGGATCCATACAGATTACAACTGATGAATCAGAACGCATGTGACCCGGGGATTATTAACTTTGAACTTGTAGGTTACTGCAGAGAGAACGCCCCTGCATCACTCAAATCACATGTATGACCGCATTTTGGCTTCGCTGTAAAATATAATGATGACGGAAGAAGTTCTGCCTAAATGCTGTCTTAGGCAATTAATTAAAGGTGTTCAATTTAAACCCGCGCAACATCAATGATAAATGATGCTGATCTGCATATGTTTACCATTAATTCTTAGAAACGGTGCATCTAAATCTGCGCTTGATCGAGATTGTTGGAGCAATTACATTGTGTAACCAATAGGTGGCGACAAGCATCCATCAACATTAGGTCCCTGAATATGTTTCAGAAATGATCCAGCAATAATGAATCATGAGGTTTAATGTGTGGGTTGGTGAATGATTAACTGAAAATAAAGATATGTTGTATGTTGTAAATATATTTGCTGTACTATTTTTCTATAAATGGAAAGGAAATGACATTTGTCTCCTCCCTTTTTGGCTGATCCGAAAAATGGTCCAATCCGTGACTGAAAAACCGCAGTGTGATCCCAACCATGATGAGATATGTGATCCGTTACACCACTATAGCCATTACTATTAATACCTGCTGAATAGCTGCTTTCTGTGTCGACAGACAAACTGATGAACTTCCCTGATGTAGAGCTGGATTATCAGCATCATCACTAGGCCCACACAGAGTCTGCGCACGCAGAATTCTGCAGATTTCGGCCCATCGTTAATTCTGTTTATTTACTCGTGTAAATGACCGTAAATCTAAATTTAATTAATTAATTTCAGTAATATTATTGACTAATGTGAAAATGATTTATGTACAAGGCAGTGTGTACAGTCATGTTTTCTGTCTTTTAGTAGAGATATTATATGAGAGACTGGCTTTGTTTACCAAATCAAGTGAATCTAATTGGATTTGCATTTTAAAGATTAAATAAAAGTAAAAAAGATATTTTTTTTATGTCACATATTCAGGTTTTAGTTATGATACTAAAATAATTCCACTGAAATCTGCAGATTTTTACCAAATTTTTTGGCAGAAATAGCAAAAAACATCCGCAGATTGCGTCTGGCCCTAGTCATTACTAATGTATACAGCATAATGATAACAGCACACACACATGCATATACACACACATAGTCGCACACACTTTCTCACACACACACTCGCTAGGGATGGGTATTGTTAAGGTTTGAGCAGTATTACTACTGTTACGAATAGCACTCATCGGTTCGGTGCTTTAGCGGTTCCCTTATCGGTACTTTTAGTAGTGTTTTAAATGAAAAAGCAAAAACAACTGAAACAGAATTATCAGCACTTTATTTTATTATTATGACTTTAATGTAGAATAAAACAAAACTAAAAACTGTAACACAATCAATGAAAATGTAAAAGAATGTAGAGCGCTAATGAAGGAAAATGACCATTCCTCTGGAGGAACATCAGCATGTCTGCCTCTCCGGCAGCTCTCTCTTGGTTTGTTATGATCTCTGCAGTTGACAATACCCTCTCTGAGTTGCATAATGCAGTTGAATGATCAGATGGGCTAGGGGTGCTCAGAGTAACCTGTTAACCATTACCGAAAGGATGCATTTTCACCCTATGCAAAAGTTAAGCGACTGAAAACTGTTCATTTTTATTTAGCACGATTTCAGCTTTGCTGCATGAATCTGCAACACACATGTGATAAGTCGCGGTGCGGTAACACATGCAGCTAGAGACGCAGCCCATTCTCCCAAAGAGGATGTGAAAGAAGGACACTGCTGCTCACAGTCTGACAGCTGAACACTGATGCTGAAGCCTCTCTCCTGGATCTGGTCATCAACATCTTCCTCTCTTTGCAAAAGCAAAACTCTCTGAACTCTTCTCTGCTTTAGAAACAAGTCAGAGCGTCAGGGTTTGCTCTCCATCAGAGCGCCCACAGCACCGCTCACAAACACAACAGATAGTTGTGATGATTTAGTGTACAACCAACAACCCAACCCTTCTCCATCTGCAGAACTGCAGTTATTAATAGATCTAATACAACATCCACTTTTAAAATAGCCGACATAATCCACCATCAAACACATGCAGTGATCTTCATGATTTCTGCATAATGATTCCTCTACAGCAAACTGAGGCATTCATTTTAAAGCTTATAAATCATGTACGCAAATCAATGCAACTCTATACTATATGTAAAAACACAGTGATTATGTGCTATAGCAGCCCATAGACTGCCTTAAATAATAATCAACGTATGTCTGATCACGCGCAGGGCAGCCGCACATGAGCCGCGAGTGAGAGAGGAAATGAAAGCACAGAAGCGCAGACACTCAACACATAATCTTCAACATGATGACTTCAGTTTAATATGATGACAGAGGGTTATGATATGATCATAACAGCAGAGCATTCATTAAATGCATATTTCCACCGCATCAGTAGATGTGAGGCAGCCTGATGCTTTTATTTGACAGAAGAAAAAAACAAACATGATTAGAAAAACTGTCTTTTATAACTCTACAGCACACAGCCGGTTCTTGAACAGCATCAGTCAGTTAGGGCTGTAACGATACACCAAACCCACGATTCGATTCGTATCACGATTTTTGACCCACGATTCGATTCATATCACGATTTTTTTTTCGTGTGGGGTGGGGAAAAAAATATTTTTAAAACTATTTTTTATTAAATAGAATTATATCATTTTTGTTTTCTTTGTAACAAAATACTTTTGAAAAACCAAACAGAACTAAACTGCATTGTGTAGATGGTTCAAGCATGTTAAAAATTATTTTTCCATCAAGTTCTCTTACATAGAAAAAGTAAATTAAATGGCTACTAGGGATGCTCATTTCGGTTAATTTTGCTAACAGACAACCGCCGCTCATTAATCGGTTATTATAATAACGGTTAACTGGTCAGATTACTATTAATTTTATATTAAACAAATTGACGTGTCTATTTTGTGTCTGACACATTAAATATTGCATTTGAAAATAGGCTACTGATTTATTTTTAAATGCTAGCATATTAATAGCAGAACAGAACAACAGAGCATTTTCACGCACCTGCAGTGTTTAGCACAGAAGAGCAGAATAATCTAAATAAAATGAATAAAATAAATAGGACTGCCCTAAATTATTTTCACTTAAATAATTAATTTATATTACAAAACGAAAATACTGACTGATTCTTTTTAATAACCGGCATAGGCTGTTTTTTTCAATCATGTTTTTTCTTCCGTCAAATAAAAATCGCATTCCTCAAATTGCCCGCTCCACGGAAAATATGCATTTATTTAATGCCCCGCTGTTATTATTATAATCACAAAACCTTTACATTTTAATAGAAATCATTATTTTAAAGAATAAATCCTGATGGTTTCCTCTCTCTCCCTCGCGGTTCAAGTGCGCGCGCTGCATGATGAAAAGACAACAACAACGCGCGCATATGTAGACTTTTTGTAAACAGTTTTGTTGTTTAAATATGCTATTGCATTAATATGCATACATGCTTTATAAGCCGAAAACAAGGCGCATCTCACTACCTTTATGTTGACAAGGAAAAAAGAAGAGAAGAAGCGCGGTCCTCTTATGAAACGACTGAATCAGCTGGGTATCGATTGTGCATAAGTGTTGCTGTCTGTGTTGTTACAATTGTAATATTTAATGCTATTGTTATATTCACGATTTGTACATTCATACAGCTCTGGATAACTTAAAACAGCGATTAGACCTTCAGAGCGGCATGCATCCTGAAGTAAAGCGAAACGGCTATAAATTTCCAGCAAGATAGAGTGATGAGTGATTATAAGTCATATGCATTTATCTCTAAATAAAGTATAACTATAGAAACTGTGTTCATCTTAACTGAAAGCTTTGTCCTGTTTCCTGGCCTCACGCATCGCGCTGTCAGTCAGCACGTAACGTTAACTCTCAAAGGTTCAAACAGAAAGCGCACAGCACGGTTACAGAAACGTTTCCTCTGCAGAGGAGTCGGGGCATCTGGTGAACGCCCATCTCTCTCTGCGCAGCCACATTAACAACAATGCTTTGACAGCACTGGCAATGTTTCTGCCGTTGTCTGTTGTCAAGAGGGGTTAAGTTGGTTTTGTTTTTGATATTCCTGACACATTCAGACAGTCCCTTACTAAGAGCTCCTTGCGAGCTCTCCCGGTTAAACGCTAATTGCGAGGGCTTAAACGGAGCAGTGCTCGTAATGTCGAGCGGAAAAAGAGTGTTTCCTCACGTTCTTCTTCAACTAGCTCAACTTTTGCAGGCACACGTGACGTTATTGGAAAGGTAGTGTGTCGCGATTCTCCCTTATCACACCGCGACACAGGATCGTAGATCTGAGTGTCGCGATTTCGATTTTATATCGTGTATCGTTACAGCCCTACAGTCAGTGTTGTTTTTGTTTTGTCATTTAAGTTAAAGTATCTACGGCAGGCCTGGTTAGTTTGAAATATAACCCATTTGACTCCTTGTACAAGCTTATGAGCGGTGTCGCTGAATGTGTGCGCACAGCTCTGATCTGTGAAGGCGTTTACTTGACGCGCTCGCCGTTGTCCTTGTGTGAGATTCCCCACTGTGCAGACGAATAACAAAAATCACAAATTAGAGAAGGCTGGTCAGTTAAACGATGCTGCAGTGAGTAATGTTCATTCAGCAATAACTCTCCAGTCAACGTCAGAGCTACTCTGATATAATCGATCTTCTGTCTTTTTTAATTTAGCAACGATTAGGGCTGGGCGATAAAATCGATATTTATTGACCGAACACTATTGTCAATATCTATGAAAAAGATTCGGTGTGTAGTTTTGTCTGAAGGCTATAGTTTTATATAAATGTGGCGGCTGAGCTAATAAGCTTAGGGTGTCATTTTGTCATTTCCAATGGAGGCGCACGACTGAACAACGCACTCATGGGAGCGACACGCACATGTTGTGCAAGCGGCGCACATGTAAACTAGGCACACCTAGTTGAAAACATCTAAACTATTTAATCGAGTCTGGCTGCAGATTTGCACTTGCACGTTCAGGCTTGCACCCTCGGACTTGCAAGCTCAGGCAACCTTGCTTCCTCTGCAAGTGACGTCATTTATAATCGCCACCTGAGGCTGCTTGCATGAAAGTCTTTAGTAATTTAATTTTAGGGTGTCCCTGAGGGGGAAAATCCCTGAGGTAAGGGATTTCATTAAAGCCTGGTTTATACTTCGGTGCTGAGTGATCGGCGTGACCCACAGCACATGTCTTGCGCATTGCTGTGCATTTATACTCCTGCGCGCTGTTTGTGTTGATCTGCAATACACTCCAGAAACACTAGCTGGCAGTAAAGCGTTTATGTTCCTCTGTGTCGAGTTTAGTTCTGCTTTTCTGAACGCTTCCTTAAATGTACAAGTGGCTCAAACTCGCTCATTTTGAGGCAGGAACCAGCGGATGTGCACCAACTTTAACCATGAGTTAAACACAAAACAACAGTCTCCACCCGGAGCTCCTTCATGGGACTCCACACCTGTAAACACTCGCTCCATCAGGCTCGCGCAACTCTCGCCCACACAGGTCAACGCTACCAAGCTGACCAACCAAAGAGCTTGTGCTGTGCGCCGTTGCGACGTGTAGTTCCAATTTTTAAACAGTGCGCGGCAGCGACGTCGACGGCCATGGCGAGGGCTATGCGTCCATGCGTAGGCCGCGCCGTAGCATACACGTGCGCTTGACGCAGAAGCTTAAATCCGCCTTAAGAGCATTGCAAAAACTTCTAATGTGTCACCCCTACCTAAATACCTGTTTTCTAAGCGTTTGACTGTAGTTTCTGGAAACATATGGTGACGGGCACCTCAGTTGCTTTAGTTACGCAAACAGATCGTAACAAACTACGAATGCTTGCCTTACAACAGCTCTGCAGTAATGTTTCACATCATCTGTGCCGATTTCCTTCAGTTAAGCGAGTCGAGACGTTCCCTTATTGAGTCCATCTCGACATTATGTGTGGAGGACCTATAAAACTGGGCCGAGATCTTGCAGAGACTGTTGAAACTGCACTGAAACGGCGACTTCATATGGATGCACTCCTGCGCAGACGTGCTAACTCATCAACATGTCTTAGTTTATTTATTAAATGGTTTTATTAAATTATTCATCTGCAGTCCTGTGAGTCTTTCATCTAAAACATTTTTATTTGGGTGAGAATGCTTGAACTTTGAGGGCGTACTCATACTATGCTATCCGATACCGTGCCCAGGCCCGTTTCCCGGATCGTTTGAGAAGTGTGAGTGCGCCGAATCGGGCTCAGGCACGGTTCACTTGGCCGGCCCTGGCCCGTTGCAAAACGCACCAAAGCCTGAAACTGAAAGCGAGACATGACTTTAAGGGGCTGTTTGATATGGATTTATTAATCATTCTTACTGTTCAGTGATCGCAAACTGCCGTAGTTTATTAAAGACGCAAACCTCTCACTGCACGACAGCTGCACCTACAGCAGACCTCCTCATTCCTGCAGCACGAGGGCTTTATGACTGTTTATGAGCGCCAAAAGTGGCGGATCTGTTCGGCGAAATATCTGACTGCGTGTCCCCGCATCCCTAAGGACTGTTTAGCGAAATATGTGACTGCATGTCACTGCATAACAAACCACTGACACGATATAACTAGAGAAATCTCCACTGTGCTGAGCGAGAGCGCTTCTCACTGAACAGCGCAGCAGCGATGACGTAAGCGTGCCCAGGCCCGATTGTAGTGTGAGTGCGGGCCGTCGGGGGAGACGGGAGGGGGGACAAGCGTGCTTTGGCCCGGTTCGAGGCAACTGTACATAGTGTGAGTACGGCCTCAGTCTCATTTGTTCAAGGGAGCTGATTAGGTCCCTTACAGGAAATGGTTGCTAAGGACTAAGGGGAAATACTGAATGACAGCCTTGAGTTGATCTTTCTTTCTTTTTTTTTCTCCTTGCAAACCAACTTTCACAAAGGGTACCCTTAACCTTAAACTGAGGGATGTTTGGGTTAAGGACTTCATGCAATCGAGCCCTGCACTCTCCCGTCACAGCACTTGCATCCACATCTGCAATCTTGTTTACGATCGTCCTGGGACCTGCTGATTAACCAATAGTTTCCCAAGTCATTCAAGAATCATTGCTGCAAGACCATAATGTGTGTTCATTAGTTGTAATACTAAAACTCCCTGAAATGTTTAAAATACAAACTAAAATTCAGATTTGCTTTAGCCTGTTGTTTTTTATTCTTAACTGTTTAGGAATACTTTGTGTGTCTATTTAGACCTGATAGTTCATATCAATAAATAATAAGCTGTGCTGGTATGAATGTTAATAGTAGCCTGCTTTGGTAAATTTCCATTAAAGCTTTAAAATCATATGCTGAACAGGGCTCGAAATTAACCTTTTTACTTGGTAGCACCGGTGCTCCCAACTTTAAATATTTATGAGCACCAAAAAATTTTTAGGAGCACCAGAAAAAATGAATGAGCACCGCTGCAAATAGTTTTTTAAGGTATTTGTTTTATTTTAAACAACATTAATAGGACTGACAAATACCAGAAACAACTATCTAACTAAAGGCTGATTTATACTTCTGCGTCAAACACCGGCGTATGCTACAGCGCTGACGCATAGCCCTTCGCCGTGGCCGTGGCCGTCACTGACGCGCACCTCTCAAAAAATGTAACTACACGTCGCAACGACGCATAGCGTAAGCTCTGTGAGTGGTCGGCTTGGTAGCGCTGACGAGTCTGGGCGGGACCGAGAGCCGCGCGAATGGCGCGAGCGATTGTTTACAAGTGTGGAGTCGCGTGAAGGAGCTCCGGATGTAAAGTTTTGTTTTGTGTTTACCTCATAGTTAAAGTTGTTGCACGTCCGCCGGTTCCTGCCTCTAAATGAGCAAGTTTGAGTCACTTGTACATCCCGGAAGTGTTCAGGAAAAGCTAAAAACCAGAGAAGAAACTCGACACAGAGGAACATTTACACCTCACTGCCCACTAGCGTTTCGGAAGTGTTAATGCAGACCAACAGAGACAGCAGCAGAAGTATAAATGCACAGCTGCTCGCGTTGCATGCGCCGTGGGTCACGCCGGTCACTTGACGCAGAAGTATAAATCAGGCTTAATGCTGCGAAGACATTGATATTTGTGTGCAATAATTCCAAAATAAATGTCTAATAATTAGGCCTTAGAATATGAATGATGATGAAAATGAGAATAATAGTAACAATGAATTCCATTTCTCATTATGATGCTGCCTTGAATGTGCATGAATGTAGGTTATCTGCTATAAAAAGTCTGTTACTTTATGAAAAATAATTGTATAGTTTGCATCAAACAAAAATGAAGCATTGCAGTAAGAAGTATTGATTTTGTGCTGCTGTTTTTATATGCATGTCAATTTAATAAATAATATTTCTGCTACAAAACAAACAAAAGATTATAATAAATCATTCAATTCAATGATGAAAGCTGCAAAGCAGTCATCAGTAAATAAATAAAAAAATAATATACACCTCAAACAAGAATAGACAAGAGAAAGTAAGTAAAGTCTCACTTCTATCACTCTTGAAAAGATTTGGTTTCAGTTTGTGTCAATTTAAAGGTTCAGTCTGAACTGATCTTCATTTTTCTGTGTTAGTGGAAAAGCTGGCGAGTCAGCCGACCCAATTTATGAGCAGGCAGAGCAGGATTCTTGCGCTGACCACCGGCGCAATACCGCTCTTTGTTATTAGCCGCAGTTTCAGTGTAAACTTAGTAAAGGCGAGCTTCTTTGGCGATGATATGTACAGTATTAGATTTGATTTTTAGCGGACATTTGCGCTGAACACGCAGTGAATGCGACGCATGGAGATTCGGGCACCTTCTCCAAGAAGCGCGTACTCGATTGATCTCAGCTGGCGGATCATTATTCACCACGTGACGTGTCATGATCGCTCCAT
The DNA here is from genome assembly GCF_049306965.1 of Danio rerio. NCBI lineage: Eukaryota > Metazoa > Chordata > Actinopteri > Cypriniformes > Danionidae > Danio > Danio rerio. Next base: position 687,224 of record NC_133180.1, on the reverse strand, counting down.
CTGCGCCTCAACTTTAGGTGGGGTTTGCAAACCTGTGTGCTTTAAGTTTTCACTCTTCAGCCGTTTGCATTTCCTGTGGTCATAAAAGCTCCTTCCCTATCATCTGACAGCGGAATACCTTGAGTGAATGACAGCTAATATGAACCAATATAGCGGCAGGGAAGAGCGATTCAGCACGTTTTTACAAAAAACCAAAACAGGTCTCACTACAACCATTATCTGCAGTCGCACTAATGCGCCCAAATATATTATGAGGTCGCATAGATTAATTTTAGGGCGCATATGCGACCAAAACGGTCGCAATTTCGAGCCCTGCTGAATACACAAACTGCTTTTGTTTGTGTGTGTGTGTGTGTGTGTGGGGGGGGGGGGGGGGGGGGGGGGGGGGTTGGGGGGGGTCCTGTCATGGTATACAACTTAAGTGCTTAGAATTATTTGCCAACGTCGTCACTGGCAACCCAAACAAACTGGAAACTTACTTTCGGTTTGTTTGTATTGATTGCAAATGATGTCCCTTGCATAGAAAGCGTGGGTGCCTGAGCACGCAAGCCCGAGAGTGCAAGCCTGAAGGTGCAAGTGCAACTCTGCAGCCAGACACTTCTTGAACTTTCCCGAATGCCGCAAGTGCACCACAATCCATGCAAGTAGAACTCGGCAATCTGCTTCACACTCTGTATGCAGCATACACATTACAGCAGTAATAGTAGACTAATTACCAAACACAGCGCAGCCAAACACTGCAGCGCTCTTTACTGTTCTCCATAAGCTGCAGCAATGGCTGCTCCGTTTGGCATCCTCTGAGAAACGCTTGATAGCCGCCTACTTACCCAAGGGGAGCGCGAGTGCAAAGTCTCTTGTAAACGGTCGAGGAATCGACACACACACACACATGTCCCTTCAGGTGAGAATAATAGCACATGATAATGAGTGCCGTATAGCAGCAGTGAGGAGATTGTAAATGAAAAGGATGTAAGGATGTCGCCACAGCGGCTTTTGGGTTTCTTTTCTTGTGCATCCAGCCAGCAGCTCCCAATCAGACAGAGTACTGTAGTCATCCAGCTTCACTCTCTGTACCGCTGCAGTGTGTGTCTGAATAATGATGAGTGCTTTACTAAAGCTCAGGTCTGATGATCATCAGTAGTGTTGTTGTTGTTGTTGTTGTTGTTATTGTTGTTGTTGTTGTTGTTGTTGAGGAGTTTGCTGTGGTTGTTCAGAGTTTACGCTTGACCATTGCTCACGCTGTAACACTGTATTGATCAACTTTCAGAGACTCTTGAACACTTCTGTTTATTTTATGATGGAGAGAGCAGTATTCTGTTTAAACAGTTTTTATTTTGACTATTAAAACTATTTGCCTTACACACACAGATACAGACACACACACAGACACAGACACACACGCACACACACACACACACACACACACACACACACACACACACACACACACACACACACACACACACACACACACAGACACAGACACAGACATACAGACACACAGACACACAGACACACACACACACACACACACACACACACACACACACACACACACACACACAGACACACACAGACACACACACAGACACACACACAGACACACACACACGCACACAATCACTCACCCTGCTTCTGTTCACAGTTAACAGCACAGCCCAGGATGAGCTGCAGCATTCGGCCCAGCTCTGCTGCATCTGAGTGCTCAGCGATGAGGGAGACGTCTGGAAGGGTGAAGTCATTGATCTGCTGCCCCAACACCTGCGCGCACACACACACACACACACACACACACAGGTCAGTCTTACTAATAAAGCACAAGTCATTTCAGCCTCACACACAGACCCGCGTCTCACCTCATGGTTGTAGTCCAGAATGCCTTTCAGTATCTTCTTCAAGTTGCTCATCTGGGGAAAACCGACGTCAAGTCAGTAAATGCTGATGTGGAGAGTCTGAACGTGTGTGTGTGTGTGTGAACAGAAGAGAAGTGTGAACCAGAGCTGATGATCACCTTTAACCTCCAGTTATCGCCAACCTCAGGTTTAATACGACTGATCCAGGCGTCAGTGAAGTACATCACATCACTGAGAGAGAGAGAGAGAGAGAGAGAGAGAACACATGAACAGAGGAAGAGGTGCAGTGAACACTTCTGCATCAGTCACCGCATCAATGTGTCTAATACACCTGCTGCTGCTGCTGTGTGTGTGTGTGTGTGTGTGTATGTATGTATGTATGTATGTGTGTGTGTGTGTGTGTGTGTATGTATATGTGTGTGTGTGTGTGTGTGTGTGTGTGTGTGTGTGTGTGTGTGTGTGTGTGTGTGTGTGTGTGTGAGATTAATGATCATCAAACAGCAGTCAGAGCACATTCTCCTCATAAAGACAGACGAGTCGGCGCTGTTGCTGCACATCTGAACACTGTACACCAGCGGACCCCATCACAGCTGACACAACAACCACAGCATGACCTCAGACTCTACTCACACTCTGATAAAGCACTACTGTGTGTGCGAGAGTGTGTTTATCTGTGGTGTGTGTGTGTGTGTGTGTGTGTGTGTGTGTCATACATCTTCTGCAGCACTTGTGCCATGGCCTCTCCACTGGTCAACTCGTCCACTGTTGAACATGGCGCTTCCACACTGAACGTCTGGATCTGAAAACACACACACACACACACACACACACACACACACACACACACACACACACACACACACACACACACACACACACACACACACACACACACACACACACACAGTCAGCACACATCTCTTTGAAACCGTGTTTGTTTTTAGTGTTTTTGATGCATAAACTGAAGCTTCATTTCAGACGTAACACACCTGCAGGTAGAAAACACATGCGTGGCTCAAGACCGTCTTGCTACACACACACACACACACACACACGCACACACAAACACACAAACACACAAACACACTAATGTCACAGAGCTCGTTAAGCATGATTTAAAAACATTTAAAATTACGAGGACACAATACAGGTCCTCATAAAGCACTTCAACATGTGTAATAGTTAGGGTTCGGTCACACCCATATCATTTTACACATGTCTGTCGTTATGAGCCATCAAAACCAGTACACACACACACTTCTGCACTGTATGGATTATTTGTCATGTGTATGTGTATTTGTGGTGTTGTAATGTGCGTGTGTGAGTGTGTGTGTGTGTTGTTGTGTTCAGGAGTGTTGAACACAATGCAGATCAGCGTCTCTGACTCGCAGTGCAGCAGATTCAGGAAGTTCCAGCCCAGAGCCTCAGGAAACACATAGAAGCTGGAAAATCAGCTGCGGCGCACGCACGCACGCACGCACGCACACACACACACACACACACACACACACACACACACACACACACACACACACACACACACACACACACACACACAGCTGGTTTTGATCATGGTGTGACGCTGCTTTCAGGTTCATCTGAAGTGTAAACTGAAGATGTGCATCAGCTGATCCTGGTGTGTGTGCGTGTATGCCTTTGTGTCTATGAGGCATGGAAGTGTGTGTCTGTTTGTTTGTGTTTGTGTGTGTGTGTGTGTGTGTGTGTGTGTGTGTGTGTGTGTGACACATGTCTGTGAACTTGAAAGCACATGTGGAATGTCACTTGTGTTTGGCTGCGAGTGTGTGAATGAATCTGTGTGACACGTGGCTGTGTATGAGATGCATGGCTGTGTGTGTGTGTGTGTGTCGCATGTCTGTGATCTGATGCATCTGACAGCAGATGTGGAATGTGAACAGTCACGTGTCTTCTTCAGGTGTGTAGATGTGTGTGTGTGAGAGAGAGAGAGACTGCAGGAAGATTGTCGGGAAGATTGCGCTCACTTCTAGAACTCTCTGACATGAGACGTCTACCCCAGCCAATCAGAACACTCAGACGCATTGACATCCGCATGGTTTATGAAGATAAAGGTCTTTGAATATTTGTCCAGACACATTTAGCTGCTAGATGTTAGTCAGATCACGTTTCTCTGTTCCTTCTGAATGCCGACTGTGGAAATAATTATAGATGAGATGCTGATGATGAGCCCCTCTGTGTTTACCTTCCAGCTCTGCTTCAGTTGTGTGACGCGTGTGCACGTGAAGCAGCCGGTGAGCGCCAGCACACACACACACACACACACACACACACATATCTCCACATGTAGAAGTGTTCCTCCACATGTTTTCATACAAGCTGTTCACAATACTGATCCATCCACACAGTTAGTGATGTAGTCAAGTGTGTGAACATTAGCTGTGGTTGGCTTCTGCCTGTGGATGTCTCCGGGACTGCAGCTGCATGAATCATGCATGCATCACCAAAAGCCTGACCTCTTCTGTGTTTACAAACACAAGCGCAGCCGTTTACAGCTCATTTCTGCTTAATGATGACAGAATTTACCGCTGTTTATGAATGTGTGAACGTCCTCGTGTGGCCGATTCATTTGATTTTATTTTTATATGCAGGTAATAGTTAACTTCAGCAAAACTTGCACCTAATGTTTTGTTTTATTCGCTTCAAGAGTTCCCATGATTGTTGTAGGTGGGGCTGTAAATAGTGTGACACCGGGTGAATATTAAGGCTGTGTCCGAAACCGCCTACTACTCAGTAGGTACTGCATTTGAATGTAAACGTGCTACTCGGCTGTTAGAAAAGTGCGTTCTATACAGTATGAATGTGAAAAGTATGAATGGAATTTGGAGGTACTACATCTGCCATTTTGTCATGGTCACGTGACCTACCTGTGTCAGTTGCGTCAATCACTTCCATTCATGAATTCTCTTGCAGGGCATTATGGGATAGCGCAGCATGCATGGGATGTGCACTCCAGAATCTCGCCGGAAGTAGTAAGTCATCCGGGTACTTCTCACATACTGATTTTCTAATACTATGAATTCAGACATACTACTCGGCTCGCATACTGATTTTAGCGTACTATATAGTATGGAAGTATTCAGCTTCGGACGCAGCCTAAAGCTTCCCTCTGTGTGCCCGCATTCAGTCGCGTGGTGTACGCAGATGGTGAAGCAGAGGTCATTCTCGCTCTCGTCTAATCTTGCAATTATGATCTCTTTGCAGTCACAATCATAAAATTTTGATGTTATAATGCTGCTTAGGGTTTCTGTTATAATGTGTATCGTTGTGATGAGTATATTTTACTCTAATATGGTGTGTTTATTGTGATTTATTTAGAGTTTCATTTGCACGTGTATTTTCATGTAGGATTGAGAGAGAAGTTTCCGGTGTTAAAGTGTACACTCACTGTGCCTCACTATTCTGTCAAGGTATGTTGTTTTGGTTATTGGCTTGTTATTTTGAGAATCCAAATATGTAAATCAGTTTAAATTAGAGTAATGGTGTCATTTAATTGTGTTGTGGCAGATTTTCACCTAGTAATTTAATTATTGCAAACAAAAAGGAGTTTTATTTTATCAGTAATTCAGTAATTAGAAATGAATGCCATTTACAGTTAGATAAAAGATAGATGTGACTGCATGAGGTTGCCACAAGTTCATATGTTAATGTTGGGGGAGTTATGTTATTTAAAGATATATATTTTTTATTTACATTATGTAGTTGTGATTTTATTTCATTTGCATTTAAATGTTTAAAATAAGAAGATTTGTCTTTTTCTGTGTGCCTGCTCAGTCGCGTGGTGCATGCAGATGGTGAAGCAGAGGATTGAGAGAGAAGTTTCCGGTGTTAAAGTATCCTCACTGTGCTTCACTATTCTATAAAGGAATGAAATCAGCGTTTCTCCTCCTCATCTGTGTGTGTGTGTGTGTGTGTGACTGTGTTTGAGAGGGAAGTCCATTTGAGGTCTGCTACACTCGCCTGTGTGATCAGCACTGTTTTGAATGTACTGGTAAAGTTGTTCCAGAAATGATCCGGATATTAACCGGTTTCACTGTGTGAAAGGGGCTAATGACACACTGTGTTCCTACAGAGAGTCCTGCTGCGTCCACTTACACCCTTATATAGGGCACTGAGAGGACAGCAGTGTGTGTGGTGCCGTCCCAAACCCTACTGTACACTGACATACACTCAGCAAGGCAAGTGTCCAGATTAATGTGCTCAATTATCATTCATTCAGCTTAGTCCCTTTAATCATCAGGTCACCACAGCAGAATGAACCACCAACTATTCCAGCATATGTTTTACACAGCGGATGCCCTTCCAGTACTGGGAAACACCCATACACACACACACTCATACATTACAGCCAGTGTAGTTGATCAGTTCCCCTATAGCGCATGTGTTTGGACTGGAAACTGGAGCACCCGGAGGAAACCCACACCAACACAGGGAGAACATGCAAACTCCACACAGACCCAGCCGGGACTCGAACCAGCAACCTTCTTGCTGTGTGGCCACAGTGCTAACCGCTGAGCCACCGTGCCGCCTTAATAACACTTTAATATTAATAAGAATGTTCCTTTTGAACTGATTATTAAACACAATTGTTCAAAACAGAACTGGAGATGAACTATGGAGCCCACTGCAGGAGCTGCCAGACTCAAACTCCTGTTCAATACTCATTAATGCAGACATTTCCCGGTGTACCATTACATCACGTCTGTTTACAAAACGCTCATTTCTTTCATTTCCAAATAAATTCACATAATACAACTGTGTGTGTGTGTGTGTGTGTGTGTGTGTGTGTGTGTGTGTGTGTGTGTGTGTGTAAGTGTGTGTAAGTGTGTGTGTGTGTGTGGAGAATGCCTATTTGAGTCAGGCTGCTCATTAATCAATATGTCCTCCTGTTTAATATAAGTGATCAGTGTGAGGAGGAAGATCCTGTCTGCAGCACTGAGCCTCATTCTGAGAGTCTGCAGGCGTCACTCATCCTCATCATCACTCATATCTGCATGTGTCAATCACACACAATCCTATTAGTGCACACACACACACACACACACACAAACACACACAAGCTGATCATTAGTGATACTAATGAGTCTGCCCCTCACTATATTTACATTGTGAATAACTGAAACTGCTCTGTCCAGGAGAATAACACACACCTGTGCTGTGGAGAGAGCACTGATTGACCACACACACACACACACACACACACACACACACACACACACACACACATATACATATACATACATACATACACACACACACGTACAAGCACACACAGACATACACCAAGATGGATAGGCTTACATACAGACATACACACATGAATACAAACACAGATCTACACACAAACACACAGATACACATGCAAAAACAGATATACACAAAGACGCACGGATGTGTACTAACACACACACACACACACACACACACACACACACACACAGATACACACACATAAATAAATAAATACACATACTGATATACACAGATATGTACACACACACACACACACACACAGGTGCAGGCACATGGATACGCATATACGAGCAGTTCCAGCGTTACGGATGTGACGTGTGCAGTCAAAACTGAAGACATCAGCTGACAGAAAGTTTATTGTTAACATCATATTGAAACGTCTGTTTATATCTTCCACAACAGCCAACCAACGAGTTACGGGACGAGGAAAACAGCAATCTGTAAACACTGATACATATTAAATGAGGGAAATCAACATGACCAAAGCAGTCTGTGAGTTTACAGAATACAGCATATAATGTAGGAATTCAGTGAGTTAAACTGCACAGCCAAAATAAATGATGCTCATCACGAGGAGAAGAGCTGCTCACATCAGAACACACACGACTGACTTGACTATATTTGACATTAGTGCAAGTGTGAGGTAAATGCTGCGGTATGGATGTGACCGCTGTGTCATTGGCACATGTGCGACTTGGTAAATCAGATATAATTGTTTGAACACATTGACAGAGACATTATAGTGTATTTCTGAAGTACTGTCAAATATTTGCTCGCACAAAAAAACACAGAAACGGTTTCACGATTTTGCCAAGGTGGACATTTGCTTGGAATTGCTCATGTACATTCACATGGTTTCTGCTACAGTCATTCTTCCATGGTGGGGCGCAACGCCAAAATTGATCCCGCCACGACTACATTACAGATTCTCATTCAAAACATTCAGTCGTGTTTTTTTTAAAGCGGGTAATCACACTTAAACATATTAAAAGGTAAGTGAATTATAACAGCAAGACCTTTTCTGTAACCGTAGTAGTGCTGTGCGTCATTTGTTTAACCAGGGCTCGAAATTGCAACTATTTTGGTCGCGTATGCGCCCGAAATTTTTTGTCTATGCAAATATATATAAAATTAAAATATATTTGGGAGCATGTGTGCGAGTGCATTAAATTGTTGTGTGCGAGCAGTTTTTACAGCAAAATGTTCACCATATGCACGGATTTAGGAGACATTCATGCAGAATGCATCTCTGCACTTGAAACGCGAAACGCAGCGCTCAGGAATGGGTTAAAACTGTTGTCATGTCAACTTGCTGCAATAAACAAAGCCAAGTCCGTAATGCTGGCCCTGCCGCGTGCTTATTATTGGCCCACTGCTCTAGCACTGAAATATCAGCTGTCAATCACTCAGTCAATGCCTTCTGGCTTGGGATGACAGAGAGAGCTACTACCGCGAAAAACTGTACAGCGCTGAAGATGAGAATGAAGATAACACTGACAGATTTAGTTTTAGAAACCATCTAAAGTTACAAATAATGACACATCTTATTAGTGACCATGTGCTGAATGTTAATCCACCATCTACACTTTTCCAGGAGTGGATAAAAGACCTCCATTGGCTTCAAGTCCGCTATGAAAAGTCTGTGGGATGGAGTTTTCAGGTAACTGTGTGCCACATCTCGCACGAGAGCTTCTGTTTAATCCTTCATATAATCGCCAGATGCTGTCCGCCGTGCAAGGGGCAGCTATGTAAAATTCAACACCACGAACACCATCGCAAAAGGCCTTACACTGACTAAACTAATACCCCTACTCATGAAAAGTATTGCTATTAACATGACATATGAATATAATAAGGTACAGTATGTGTCAAAAGCATCAGTGCAATATCTGACAGCACCTGTGAGAACAGCACAGTTATACCGTTAACAGATTCATTCATGTCCAGCAGTGTGTGCAGGGCCGGTGAGCGCTCCGTGCTTTGGTCAGTTCTGTTATGAAAATGTATTTTCTTGTGATAACAGGATTTTGTTGAGACATATTTTCCTCACACTTGCATATATATTTTTTGCTTGTTAGTTTGATTAGTGCAATACATATGTTTGTATAACACTTGTAGTAACGGTGCTTATAATTGGTGGGTGCGACTAAATTTTGGCTGATGCGTCTCAATTTTTAAAGTCAGGAGCACCAGTGCTACCAAGCAAAAAGTTTAACTTCGAGCCCTGTATACCCTTTAAAGTTACGTGCTGACAGACTGGCTGACTGACAGGTGCGTGAGGCAAGCAAACACGACATATAGCTGTTTCACTTTACTGCAGGACGCATTAATATCGCTCTGTAGGTCTATTAAAGACATTCATAAATATTCCTAGCAAGTCTAATAAATGTTGGAGACAAACTCACTACATAAACATACTAAAATCGCACCTCAGCAGCATTTATTTGAGAGCGCACAAGATCTGCGCGCTCTTGAAGCGGCTTATATTTGAGGGCGTACAAGAAGTTTTGTGCATGAGCAGAGGACATCAGCCCGCAAGCACAGAGATCTGCATGCTGTAAGCTATTACATAAATGCGATCTCGACTTGTAATACTGCGCTCACAACATTTGTCACTGAAATAACGCCTCAGGTAGTAGATCTGTGTAAAAAAAGCCTGCCGACACAGCTGGAAAACATCCTAGAGGAAGCACTGCATACACACACATACACACACACACACACGATCATATGCTTTAATGGACATTAATCAGTCAATGCAGTGATCAATAACGTCCGTGACAGAGACTCTAAGACCCAACACTGATCTGAGTTCAGGTCACAGACACTTTGAGCTGAGCTGCTCCAGAGACTGATGATGAGAGTCCTCCAACAGACGGTACATGAACAGACACCAGAACACACAGTAAACTACAGTCGGACCGCAGTGAACCACAAGAGCTCACATTCAGCTGCTAGTCAGCCACACACTGGGCTGACATGAGGTCTCATACTCGCACATGCAGACTTTCTCCATAATAATATCCTGTCAGAAAAGAGCTGTTTGCCTATTCTGAAAGGTGAAATCACATTATCAGCTGATGACTGTCACAGTACAGCAGTGTGCACACTAGGCATGGCATGATAACCGTGTTCAAGGTATAGCGCGGGTTGGAAAAGTCAAGGTTTTAAAACCGCCAATATTGTCAATAACATTCCTACTGTACATGTCAGATTTTTTAAAAACTTTTTGGTTCTTATTTTTTAGGACAGCAGTATCTCCAGCAGAAAAGATGCCATTTTAAACAACAGAAATCAGCGTATTAGACACCACTGAAGACAGCAGAAGTCAATGAGTCCGTTTCATTATTTATTCTGACATGTTCACTGCTCCACAATCTTATAAAAGTTTCTCAAAATAAAATATATTGTGTTCAAAGAGGGGGAAAGCTTGAGTTTTTTACTAAGACATATTAAAAGAGCATAATTCAGAGCAGTAAGTAATCACAATACCGTGAAACCATGATGTCTTTCTCCAAGGGTATCATACCGTCAGAATCTTACACCGACCCATTTAACAGTGCTTAAGTCATCCTCACATGCAATTCCAGACTCAATATTCAAAGTATACTGTGGTAAACAATGCAGAGAGTGCTGTAACGGTAATTAATCTACAGTACATCAGCCTTTTAAATGGAGAAAGCCTGAATCAGTCAAACATCACCTCAATCTTCCATGGAGACAGCAGTGTTAATCAGTTGTGCTGATACAGTAACAGATATGCGTTGTGTTTGATATTAATCTGATATTCACCTTTGCATGTTCTGCTTTACTGTTTTATTGAACTCTTGAATGTGTGAATATAAACCGTAAACCTCAGGGCTGATGTGAAGCTGGTGTTATATTGGCATGCTCTGACTTTCTTCTTAATATAGACCATTTTAATGTGGTGATGTCATCAGCCCATAAACATTTCCTGCTTGGTATGAAACTATTTCACAACCGTAACAAGAAGCAGTTCAATCAGAACTCCATGATAAAACAGCTCTCGTAACATTAGTTATCAATATGGGGCTCTTTTCAGATTGTTGGAAGCTTTAGGAAAGAAACATGTAAAACAGGAAATATATTCAGACTATTATTTTTGTTTACATCCCTAAAAAAGGTTTTTTTTTGGCAAAATAATAAGTCGGGTATTCATATCATCAGCCATTGACCATCAAAGCAGGCAGCATGGTGGCTCAAGTGGTCAGCACTGTGGCCTCACAGCTAGAAGGTTTCTGGTTTGAGTCTCGGCTGGGGCAGTTGGTGTTTCTGTGTGGAGTTTGCATGTTCTCCCTGTGTTGGTGTGGGTTTCCTCCGGGTGCTCCGGTTACAGGCCAAACACATGCACTATAGGGGAACTGATCAACTAAACTGGCCGTACAGTGTGAGTGTGTGTGTGAATGAGTGTGTATAGGTGTTTCCCAGTGCTGGGTTGCAGCTAGAAGGGCATCTGCTGTGTAAAACATATGCTGGAATAGTTGGTGGTTCATTCCACTGTGGTGACCTCTGATGAATAAAGCTGTAGGAAAATGATTGACTATTGACGTACAGCAGTGTTCGGTCGGTTAGGCAGTGCTGATGTTGACTTGAAGTGAGATTTCAGAGCCAAAACGCCAAAACTACACAGGGATCTTCTATAGAGACAGCAGTGTTTACTAGTTTTTTTACAGTCACAAATATAATGTGTTGTGTTCAGAACAGTATGTCATGATATTGATGTCATTAGCCTTTACATTGAGCTTTACTGCATTATTAAACCCAAAAGTCTGAATGTGTGAATATAAAAGCAACTTTACCCCAGACTTATTGTTATTTCTGGTGGTGTTTAATGAGCTGGAGTCATCAGAACTGAAAGATTCGACTCTTCTGACTGAACACAGAGTCTGAAACAGCACAGCACTGAGATTTATTTACTCAGGTACTGAGAGATCACCGCATTACTGAGGCCAAACGCAGACACAGAGCATCAGTAGAGCCCTACAGGGTCACCAGAAATTGAGAAATTGTAAAGTTGGATTAATATTCAAAAGTTCTCCTTGATAATGACATTTCAAAGTATTGTTTGCCAATTCCAAATGGTGAAATCTCATCAATGACCATCACAGTACAGCAGTGTCCACTGTCAGCTAAACAGTGCTGATGTGGTTTTGAAGTGTGATTTCAGACTCAATATTGAAAGTATACCGTGCTAAACGATGCAGGGAGTGTCGTAACAGTACATCATCATCATCAATCTACAGTATATCAGCCTTGTAAACTCTGCTTCACTATTTTACTGAACTCGAAAGTCTGAATCTGTGAAAATAAACAAACTTTACCCGAGTTAATCAGACTTATGGTTATGTCTGGTGGTGTTTATGAGCTGGAGTCATCAGAACTGAAAGATTCGACTCTTCTGACTGAACACAGAGTCTGGAACAGAGATTTATTTACTCCGGTACTGAGAGATCACCGCATTACTGAGCATCAGTAGAGCCCTACAGGGTCCCCAGAACACGGTAAACTGGGTAAGCGGGTGTAAAGGAGCAGAACTCACCCAGGTCAGCAGACTTTCGCACAGCTCCAGCCGGTCCAGAGTCTCCAGCGCACTCATACTCGATCCGGATCCGATTCGGACTCACGCTGCGCCGGTTTACGGTGTTTACCGCGCGATGATGGCGAATAAACGCGATTGATGTCCGACTGAGAGGGAAAAGCCGTCGAACCGGAGATTCCAGACGGAGATTTACCGAATAGACGGCGGTGACAGAAACAACTCAGCCAGACAGACGCTCGGGGTCCTTCAGCTGCCACCCTGCAGACGCGGACAGCCCCGCCTGACGGAAAAATCACAACAAAGCAGACACGAACACAGAACGCTCGATTAAATTACAGACACAATCAGCCAAAGACAGGAGTCGCAGCGGGCACATACCTCAAACACTGTGACGGACGAGGAATGCGGAATTACAGTTTTTCTGTTAAGTAAAGAGAAACCAGAGCGGAAGGTGGCGGTAAAGCGCCGAGAGTCCGACAAGCATCAGCAGCAGAAGAAGAAGAAGAGGAGGAGGAGGAATGCGGAAGAGCTCCAGTGCAGGACGCAGACACACAACTGTACACAGACTACAGTGTTGTGTTGTTGTGTAGTGTTGTGTAGCGCTGAACCGAACTGCTCCTCATGTAAGTGTTTGACAATCTGAAGCTGCTGATATCCGTGTGTGTGTGTGTGTGTGTGTGTGTTTGTGTGCGTGCGTGCGTGCGTGCGTGCGTGTGCGTGTGTGTGTGTGTGAGTGTGAGTGAGAGTGTGTGTGTGTCAGAGAGAGTTTGTGTTTGTTTGTGAGGTAGATAGAGAGGGAGAGAGAGTGTGTGTGTGCGTTTGTGTGTGTGTGTGTGTGTGAGTGAGTGAGTGTGTGTGTGTGTCAGAGAGAGTTTGTGTTTGTTTGTGAGGTAGATAGAGAGGGAGAGTGTGTGTGTGTGCGTTGGTGTGTCTGTGTGTGTGTGTGTGTGTGTGTGTGTGTGTGTGTGTGTGTGTGTGTGTGTGTGTGTGTGTGTGTGTGAGTGTGAGTGAGTGTGTATGTGTGTGTCAGAGAGAGTTTGTGTTTGTTTGTGAGGTAGATAGAGAGGGAGAGAGAGTGTGTGTGTGTGTCTGTGTGTGATATCTAGAGATCTCTTTAGGTATCTTAAGAGAAGATTTCTAAAGATGTCGTGTTAAATTGTGAATAAACATGTGTAATAGTATGTTTAGAGCAGTACTCGCACTACTGTGGAAGCGGGATGTTGTTATAGGGTCTGCCTAATTGATATATGAGCGGTCCTCATTTCTCCTAAAGCTTCTCGATCACCCAGTATGAGTTCAGAGAGTAGCTCTGTCCTCAGCCTCCTGTGAGGGCTGGTTTAGGGGTAGGCTGGGGTGAGGGTGATAGAACATACAGTCTGTGCAATGAAAACCTGTGGAATGTCCCCACAATTCACAAAAACAAACGTGTGTGTGCAGGACATGATCAGCAGTGATGGAGGGGAGTGTGTGTGTGGATGGAGCTGCAGCTCCAGCTCCAGATGAGGCGTCTCTGATCGAGGGTGTGAGCAACGCTGTGCTGCTGGTGCTGGTGCTCAGTGTCACACTGCTGGCCGGACTCACCACACTGCTCTGCAGGTGACACACACAGACTCACTCACTCACACTGAGACACATTAACACACACACACTCTCTCTCTTACACACACGTGTGTTTTCCTCCATCAGGAGCGAGCAGCAGCGGATCCACCCAGAGAGTCAGGAGCGTGTGCGTGTTGTGCGAGAGCAGCTGCAGGCCGAGCAGGTGAACAACACACACACACACATACACTGCCGAATCCCCTGTTGAGTGGTTGTATGTTGAGAGTGTGTTAGTCAGGACTGTGCAATAACGCTGTGTCTCTCCATCAGGTGTCCTCAGAGTCCCGGCATCAGTTTTACTCTGACATGTCGTGTCCCGTGTGTCTCCAGCAGGCTGTTCTGCCCGTTGAGACCAACTGCGGACACCTGTTCTGCGGTGAGCCTGATCTCAGACCTGTGCTAATCATCAAAATACACACAATAGAG
>NC_133180.1:642500-667500 GCF_049306965.1 Danio rerio | reverse complement strand
TATAAATAGTGTGGGACTGCTGCTCTTGTTTGTGTTGTCAGTCTGCTGGTGTTTATATCAGCAGACGATTGTGTGCACAACATATTTATAACCACCTCAGAGGAATGTGGGGGTCGCGAGTTACTGGCAGTGTTGTTTTAGGGCTCGCAGGTGGAAAGGTTTAGGAAACCCCCTGATCTATACTGATGATAGACAGAGGAGGAGGGCGACTGCAGGAGCACAGATGACCAGCAGAGGGCAGCAGCACCGCACACACACACACACACACACACACACACACACACACACACACACAATAACTCATGAACACTTGTACACATGCAGACGCACACACACTGAAAAACACCTTGCGTTTTTTAGTTTTACATGATGTTATTTTCTTGAATAAGTATAAATATAAACTATTTTATATTAAATAATGTTACATATGCATTTAAACTAATACAGAGTGGGCTTGTGAACTAGTAAAGCTGCTGTATTGATTAGTAATGTGTTGATGATGTAGTGAGTGTGTGTAAATGCTGCTCACTGGTGTCAGAGCTGCAGTCTCAAACGTCCATTCAGTCCAAGACAAGTGGCAGCGCTTCACCACAGTCCTTCAGAGCTCTGCTGTTCAGGTCATTCTCAAGGCTGTTCAGATTACCCCTGTCTGGAGAGCATCTGTGAATCAGTTTAATGGTGACGTCTCTTATTTAGTTTGGTATAAACTGTGTGTGGGGTAATGACCAACATCTCTTTCAGGACATTCATCATTCACAAAACCAGTCCAGTCTGACATTACAGAAGGCACAGGGACAGGAGAGCTCTTAATCCTCATTGCGCCTTGATTTGGATGATGAAGGCAGCGTTTTCCCATAAATGTTTTCCAAATGTCCTCTGAATGACAAGGAACTGCAAATGAAAGTCCATGCATACAGACATGCCATGCTTAACTAAAACGTCAGAGTTACAGAGTAAACCCCTCAGAGATGAGAGATAACGGTGCACAAATACTCCATCACTGTGTTCTGCTCTCACCACTGTTTATTTTTCTGACAACTTTTCACTTTTACTGCTCACATTTTTACCCAAATATCTACTTTATAATCCCTGCATTTGTAACTCACGCTCGATACTCTCGTTTCCCCGTGTTTGGCTGTGTGATCTAGATTATTTCTTTTCTTTATTTTATTTATTTTTTATCTTTTTGTTGGAAACACTTTACAATAACAGTACATGAATAATGATGTATTCATATGTAAACCCAACATTACTTTATTATGAATTAATGATGAGTTAAGGTTTGCACTAATTATGAATTAACTTTAACTACAACATGATTCACATGAGTTCATGTGTAAATAACGACTTAATTACTTGTTAGTACATGTTGTTAATTAATGTATTAATTAACATTTAAGTTTAGGCTAAATGTAACCCACATGAACTCATGAGCTGTTAATGTATAGTTATGTCAAGACTTTACTTGGAGGGGCACATCACTATTAACTCATCCTTAACTCCTTATGAACTCCTCTTCATGTTGATGTTGACAGAACACTTTTCTATTGTTATTCAGTGTAAACTCACTAGTTGGACGTGCATAAAGGCTTCATGAGTAGTTAAGAATCGGTTAATGATGATGTGCCCCTCCAAGTAAAGTCACAACATAATTATACATTAACATATCATGAGTTCATCATGGTTAAGCATAAACTAATTAATACATTAATTAACAAACAATCATGAACTAACAAGTAATTAAGGTAGTCGTTATTTAAGTTAATTCATAATTAGTGCATACCCTAACTCATCATTAATTCATAATAAAGTAATGTTTAGTTTACATATTAATACATTATTATTCATGTACTGTTATTGTAAAGTGTTTCCTTTTTATTTATATATTTTTTATTATAGTTTTGAAACATTAAATAAAGGCGAGGCAGTGGCGCAGTGGGTAGTGCTGTCGCCTCACAGCAAGAAGGTCGCTGGTTTAAGCCTCGGCTCAGTTGGTGTTTCTGTGTGGAGTTTGCTTGTTCTCCCTGCATTCACGTGGGTGTCCTCCGGGTGCTCCGGTTTCCCCCACAGTCCAAACACATGCGGTACAGGTGAATTGGGTAGTCTAAATTGTCCGTACTGTATGAGTGTGTGTGTGAATGTGTGTGAATGTTTCCCAGAGATGGGTTGCAGCTGGAAGGGCATCCGCTGCGTAAAAACTTGCTGGATAAGTTGGCGGTTCATCCCGCTGTGGTGACCCCGGATGAATGAGCCGACAAGAAAATGAGTGAATGAATGAACAGTACATAAAGTAGTAACACAAATTGAGGTATATGCTATATCCAGGAACATTACAATAGTTACAACAACAACCATAAATGATAATGAAGCAAAAACAGGAGTGAGAAAAAAACTGAAATAAACATAGCCTATTACAAAATACTTCTATACATATAAACAAAATTAATAACTTAGGATTCAATCCTCGACTGCAGCGGGGGATCAGTATGAGAAATGTTCCTTCATGAAATCCAACATTAAATCACTCTTTTTGTTTTTTATTTGCATTAGAGACTTTTTCAAATTTTCCATTTCTAATAAAAAATAATGCATTGTGGTGTACATTTCGCAAATTTCTGTTTATGTGTGAAATATATGTGTAATGAAGTTTACGGTCGCCGGGAAGAAGGAGGCGGAGAACCGATGAAGCTTTAAAATATTTATTAATAACAGTGACGGCAGCTCCGTCAAACTGAAAGCAAAAGTAAATTATGTCCGGCCCGGTCCTCTCTCGGCTTCCTCTGCCACCGTTCCTCCTTTTATGGTCCAGAGCTCCTTCTGTGGGATCCGAGGCAGGTGTATCCACTTACGCGGTGGCCTCACTCCGTTCCACGGCCACGCCCCCTCGCCACAATTTGTCTCGTAAAATGTAGAAGTTAACAACATACTCGAATGTTCTTTTGTGTGTGTGAAAAAGTGCAATCTTTTAACGAGAGCCTGTCATTAACATTTCTTTGCCCAAATAACACGTCACTAACATCATCCCAAAATTTAAGAGAGACATCACAGTTATAGAAAAGATGAGATGAGTCTTCCTCATGTATATTACAAAGTGTGCAAGTATGATCAATATCCATGACTGTAGATAGAGTTGCTTTGCAAGGATAAATGTGAAGTATTTTAAAGTGCACTTCTTTAACCTTATTTAAAAGGTGAAATTTAAAGGGCATTGAGCAGGTAGCTTTTCAATTAATATTAATAATTTTTTCATTCCAATAATATTTCCCTCTACGGGGTATATTATTTCTTTTTTTTTTGTTTGTTTGTTTGTTTTTTAAGCATTTGGACCTTGGATTTATTTAGGGCATTTTTCAGATTTTCTAATCCACATAATGAAAACAAATATGCATAAAATAAACATAAAATAAAAACTTTAAAAGGAACTTTTTCTTAAACTGAATCATAAAAAGTACTGAAGGTCTGTACAACTTCAAATAAACCTACAAGCAACTCCATTATATTCAATCATCCAACATATTATTTCTTGTTATTGCGCAATATGAGCGCGGGTTTGACGCAGTCAGTCTGTGTGACGTCATTGCGCGTCTGCGTGCTGCACTGCGCGGCCTTTTCAACCGAGGCTGCCTCTCGCCGTATGCGCTCTGGTTTATGAAGACTACTATGAGAAAGGCGAGGATGACTACGCAGACGAGACAGCGAATATAACATGACTGACGCTGCCCTGTTCACACGGTAATAAGACACCTTTACTCATTCAGATCACAGGTAAACGAGAGAGACACGGCCCAGTTCAGAAACATGCTGGAGCCTTCTGTCCACTCCTGATCACACTGCACAGCCTCCTCTGCTCTAGCCGTGACATATAGAGCTCTTCTGTGAAGATTTGTACATTTAGTGCTAAAACAATGCAACACTTTATAAAGACTGCGGTTTATTTGCTAATGCAGACTTAATGCTGTTTTCAGTTGACTCTAGGATTTTACATGTAGGCCTTTACGGTTGTCTTTAATTAATAATTTTGAACATATTTTAATACATAAATGATAAAAATGCATTATAAAAAAATCTACATTTTGATCATGATGACTGATAATGTAGGACACATTAGAGAATTGCACATAGTCATCTGCATGGATGCACGAAAGCCTCTGTAACTGATTCACAGTAATGAGAGTGTGTTTCTGATGTGCACAAGTGACACAATGATCTGACCAGGGAGTTTTCTGAGAAATGGACCAAAGTGAAAAAACTAGCAGAATGAATGTTAGAATTAACCACAATACCCTGGTTAAATTTGCAGTCAAATATGATGCTAAGTATCTATTTCAGAAAAATAATCAATATATTTAGGACAGAATTGAGAGTAAAATGTAAGACATTATATATAAAGACTGACAGAGTTATGTTTAGAGTTTATCAACATGAATGGCAGCTGATGATCTTAATCTAACAGCTGATAATCTACATGCTGAACGCTGTGAGTGTGCGTCAGGATGATGATCCATGAGTGACTGTCTGAGCAGTGCTGCCGTGTTACAGAGAGCTGCTGTCATCAACATTTTACACAAACATTGCAAATGTAGTTACTAATGCATCAACAGGATGTGAGGTCTAGTTATGCACCTATCCTCCAGCTATCAACGGTCGCCACAGCAGAATGAACCGCTAATTATTCCAGCATACGTTTTACACAGCAGCGGCATCCATTGAAAAATGATCAGCTGATTTGGGTGAGGAGTTACAGTTGGTGGTAGAGTGGGTACAGAATAATAAGACGGTTTTAAATTTGACAAAAATAAAAAGTATTGTGTGTTTGTGTATAAACGTTCAGTTCAAATGTAAAGCCCAGTACAGGTGTCTGTATTGAGTGTGCCTATTGAACAGAGGAAATCAGACTTCTTGCAGTTCTTCTTGATTGTTAATTAAAGTGGTCAAAGCAGATGGATAAAATGCTGATGTTATGGGAAGAGGTTTATCAATTATTAAGAGATTCATTCATTCTCTTGTCGGCTTAGTCCCTTTAATAATCCGGGATCGCCACAGCAGAATGAACCGCCAACTTATCCAGCAAGTTTTTAAGCAGCGGATGCAGGTTGGTTATTGTTGGAGGATAGGGTCAGTGTTTCTCTGCTGTGTTTCATAAATAATTCTGTGACAAGACTTCCAGGTGTACTGTACTGTCACCTTCTGTACAGCAATGCTAGTCTTATCGCATTAAGAGGACATGTTTTGCAAAGCAGCGGGCTGTACAGTATAGAGGAATGAAAACATGGAAGGAAATGCCATCAGACGTCCTCACGTGCTTTATAACAAGTAAAATGAGCTTTAAAAATGGTTTAAGCATTATTTAATGGCTCAATAGTGAGTGGGAGTGGCGCAGTGGGTAGCACGTTCGCCTAACAGCAAGAAGGTCGCTGAGTCGAGCCTTGGCTCAGTTGGTGCTTCTGTGTGGAGTTTGCATGTTCTCCCTGCGTTGGCGTGGGTTTCCTCCAGATGCTCCGGTTTCCCCCACAGTCCAAACACATGCGCTATAGGGGAATTGGGTAGGCCAAATTGTCCGTAGTGTATGAGTGTGTGTGTATGTTTCCCAGAGATGGGTTGCGGCTGGAAGTGCATCCGCTGCGTAAATAAAACTTGCTGGATAAGTTGGCGGTTCATTCCGCTGTGGCGACCCCAGATTAATAAAGGGACTAAGCCGACAAGAAAATGAATGAATGAATAATGAGTGGATTGTTGATCTGGGTGTTGTGTATTAATTTTGTATTTAATGTTTTGTTATTGGTCTTGTTGTTATGTATTAATGTAATTTTGTTTTGTGTTCGATGGACCCTAGGAAGAATAGCCATCCGCTTGTTAAGTGATGACGTGTTTGTGACGTATGTATGCTGTTTCCGGGTCCAAGCCGCCATTCATTTGAGTGGAGAAATCATTCGTTTATGATCATGTTTTATTCCTATCACACATTAAAGTTAATTTTATATAAAGTCATAGTGTACACAACAATCTCTGGGCTTGCTGCATAACAATTTATAAAAAATGATCACTTTCTGGCCATCGGATAGTAGGCATGGACATATATATACTGCCATCGTGATTTTAGAAAGTATTAAATCGCTTTGTAAACGTTTATTATTATCATTTCATGAGTCTCCCCATTCAGTAGAATAGAGCGCTTGGACCCGGAAGCCGCTTCGCGTGACGTCACACTTAACAAGCGGATTACCTTGATTGTGGCGAATGGGGATCCTGATAAGCCTCCTTTCTTAACATGATTGCAGATTTCCTAATGAGATGAGTTTTATTCTGCCAAACAAAGTTAAGGAGCAGAGCATCAGGCGTTAAAAGCATTTATTTGTGATTATTTTCTCAAGCTTTAACAAAACATTTTGTACAATCAAGGTTGTAATTTCTTCCCACTTGTTTCAACCTTCCTGCTGAAATGAATGAGCGAACAATTCAAATACAAAAGGAACAGATAAAAATACAATAATACATGCATAAATAAAATAATAATAATAATTTTATAATAAAATAAAAAATAAAATTTACAGTGTTGTGTAGATTTACAGTTTTACAATATCAAATGTGAAAATATATGAAATAAATAACCGCCTACAGTACATGATAATACACATCAATATCTGACACATTTATAGTGGCCTACAGAAATATGAAACCAAACCATACTGGTGATCACAGATAAAGCTGTTTGCACAGATTTCTTCATATAAATCAGATGAAGGAGGAGAGAGTCTTCCTCTTTTATCTGTTAACAAATCTATCTAACAAATGTGATGTTATTTAATGTTGTGATCCTAACAAATCTAACAAATTTAATCTGATTATGTTCTTAAACTTGTCTTTTTTATTCTTGTTGATGTAGAGCACTTTGAATTGCCACTGTGTATGAAATGTGCTGTATAAATGAACTTGCCTTGCCTTTTCTAAATATGTGCTCATGAATTTGGACAGATCCTTTCATTAAATATTGAATTTTCTCTCAGTCAGATCACACATCCACAGTGAAGCTTCAGCTGCTGATTTCCACTCCAGTAGTTTTCTTCTCCTTGCTAACAAAGTAGTGAAGGCGAATCCATTTCTCCCTTGTTTGTCAGTGACACCCTGTGTTCTGGTATGGCAGAGATAGCTAACTCAACACCAGGTTTATCTCTAAATAAAGGCGTCATTTAATGTTTTAAGTGTTTGTGTCTAATAGACACTCAACTACTGTCAAGCCCAGAACTCATGGAAGAAGTCTGCCTTGTCACTTCTACATCGATCACGCACCTTATCAATAGGAGGACATGTTTATGAGAGCGAGGCAGTGGCACAGTAGGTAGAAGAAGGTCGCTGGTTCGAGCCTCGGCTCAGTTGGTGTTTCTGTGTGGAGTTTGCATGTTCTCCCCGTGTTGGTGTGGGTGTTCCCTGTGTGCTCCGGTTTCCCCCACAGTCCAAACACATGTGGTACAGGTGAATTGGGTAGGCTAAATTGTCCGTAGTGTATGAGTGTGTGTGTGTGTGTGTGGGTGGATGTTTCCCAGAGATGTGTTGCAGCTGGAAGGGCATCCGCTGCGTAAAAACTTGCTGGACAAGTTGGCGGTTCATTCTGCTGTGGCGACCCCGGATTAATAAAGGGACTAAGCCGACAAGAAAATGAATGTTTATGAGAGTCCACATATTGTGTAGTCTGCTCCATGAGTGATGTTAAACTGTATGAGATTGAGGCGTGCGCAGGAACTGGATCCATTTACTCTACTTTACTAAATTACGTTGCAACAGACCCAACAAGAACATAAAAAACATCAGTGTACGAACAGTATAAGATCCTAACATGATAAATAAGCTTTTATAATTCCATAAAAATATAGTTATATAAGATATAACCTATTTTTAAACATTTCTGAAGAGAATAACTTAATTCTTGAATACCTATTTCACCATTTGTTGTAATATTAACAATATATGCATGTTTAACTAATTTATTATTTAACACTAGCTGTCAACAATGCTTAAGAAATGGTATTATTCAAAAGTCTTATAATGACAGGATAAAAGCTAGATATCCCCAATCCTCAGGCTTCTGTAACGCCTGCCTGATGGCATGAGGGTGAGCAGGCTATGGCCAGGGTGGGTTGGATCCCTTAAAATGCAATCAGAGCCTCTTCCCATATTTCATCAGGTATTTCAGTTCCAGTGTCCCCACTGTCCTCTAATTCAGTCAATATAAGCAGCATTTGGAGACGTAATGATCATGTGTAATGCTTTAGGAGCAGTAGGAGACTAGAATTGTATCCAGCGTTGAGGCAGGTGGTAGATCAGGAGAAGTTGAGCTGACTTGGACAGTGGTGTCGGGCTTGGAAATAATAGGTTGGAATGAGCCAATTGACATTTTTTAAGGAGGTCAATAAAACTAGCGAGGGTGTTGTCTATATAGAAGTCCCAAGCCTGCCTTCTGCCACTGAACATATGTGAAATCTAGATTACCTGGAGGACACATAAAGGGTTTAGCATAGAGCAATCAGTCACTTATGCTTCTGTCTAAACTGGGACCATATCATGAGTGTAGAGCGTACGACAGGGCTCGAAGAGTAATTAGACGGAGAGAGTGGTAACTTGAAAAGTGATGCAGGAATGCAGGTATGTGCTTCAGCTTTACACCAGTCAACCTCTGAGGTGCGTCAGTCTTTTTTAGAGAGGCTGAATCAACATGTAAAGCGAGAGCAGCGCATGCTGATCTTCATAAACTCTTCACTTTAAGGACAGATCACGTTGGAGCGTTGGAGTTTCTTCTTGGTTGTTTCAGTTGTTAGATTCGTTTAAAGAGCCTCTTTCTAATTCATTTAGGCTATTATAATGTCTAAAGGAGACGTCTGACTTTACCATTACAGATTTCTGATGCATCACACTCTCTGATGGACATTACCTCACATTATGACAGGTTTAAGGACAGGTCTGGTGCTGTGGAGAGGATCTGGATGTATTTAGGAGCTGTAGCGAGGCGGTTAACATCTTGCAGAATAAGCGTGGCATCATCAGCCAACTGACTGATGAGTGTTTGTTTGACGGCTGTAGGAATACCATGAAGAGCTGCAGTCTGAGCTGTGTGTGTCCGTCTGTACGTGTATTACTGCGCTTCACACACCACTGCTGTGGGTTATTATGGGCTGGAGTTCAGGACGTGGAGTTTTGGAGGAGCTGGGAGTGTGTGTGTCTCTCTGCTGGAATGATTCATCAGTGAGTGTGAGTGTGTGTGTGTGTGCGCGAGTGTGAATGATGAGTGTTCATGCGCTCCACTGAGTGTTTTGTAAATGTCAGTGATCAGTGACTGTGTGTGTGTTCGTGTGTGTCCTGTGGCCAGATTAACCCATGTCCATCTGAAGAATCGTTCTGTTGTATGTGCGTGCGTGTGTGTGTGTGTGTGTGTCTGTAACTGTGCTGAATCTGTGGACATTGGCTGATTCTCAATTCCAAGAGAAAGGACTCATGTTCTTGTGGAGAGCGGTCTTACCAAGTTACCTCAGAAGAACAAACTCTAGAGAACAGAGGAAGTGTCCTGTGAGGAATGAGATGCTGCACTCTTCCCTGGTTTTTCCTTCTGGTCACATGACCTTCATGCGTTTTTACAGGAAATTATCTAAACATTACAGCATTCATACAGCAATTTACTGTTCTCCTCTTTTCAATATATACTCTGCATAAAGACTTTACAGATATACTGTACACAGTACAAATAGCACAGAATAGAACAGGAATTACAGCAAATAAACACCTTTAATGTGTTTATTCCTTTATTAAGATGTTCATGGCAGGCCCAGCTCCAGCTGGAAACTAGGGTAGGCCATGTGACGTTCCATATGTTAAAACTCTAAACTCGATACACAACACTCAACACTTGATACTTGACACTTAATACTCTAAACTCGATACACAACACTCGACACTTGATACTCGACACTTAATACTCTAAACTCGATACACAACACTCGACACTTGATACTCGACACTTAATACTCTAAACTCGATACACAACACTTGATACTTGACACTTAATACTCAACACTTGATACTTGACATTTGTCACTTGACACATGATGCTCAACAATTGATACTCAATACTCAACACTCAATACTCAACACTCAATACTCGACACTCAATACTCGGCACTCAATACTCAGTACTCGACACTTGATACTCAGTACTCGATACTTGATACTCAGTACTTCACACTCGATACTCAGTACTCAATACTTGATACTCAGTACTCGACACTTGATACTCAGTACTCGATATTTGATACTCAGTACTCTACTTGATACTCAGTACTCGATATTTGATACTCAGTACTCTACTTGATACTCAGTACTTCACAATCGATACTCAGTACTCAATACTCAATACTCAATACTTGATACTCAGTACTCAACACTTGATACTCAGTACTCGACACTTGATACTCAGTACTCTACTTGATACTCAGTACTCAACACTTGATACTCAGTACTTCACACTCGATACTCAGTACTCAGTACTCGACACTTGATACTCAGTACTCAATACTTGATACTCAGTACTCGACACTTGATACTCAGTACTCTACTTGATACTCAGTACTCAACACTTGATACTCAGTACTTCACACTCGATACTCAGTACTCAATACTCAGTACTCAGTACTCTACACTTGATACTCAGTACTCAATACTTGATACTCAGTACTTCACACTCGATACTCAGTACTCAATACTCAGTACTCAACACTTGATACTCAGTACTCAACATCTGATACTCAGTACGATACTCAGTACTCGATACTCAGTACTCAATACTTGATACTCAGTACTTAATACTCAGTACTCAACACTTGATACTCAGTACTCGACACTTGATACTCAGTACTCTACACTTGATACTCAGTACTCGACACTTGATACTCAGTACTCAACACTTGACACTCAGTACTCGACACTTGATACTCAATACTCAATACTCAGTACTCGATACTCAGTACTTGATATTTGATACTCAGTACTTCACACTCGATACTCAGTACTCGATACTCAGTACTCGACACTTGATACTCAGTACTCGATACTTGATACTCAGTACTCGACACTTGATACTCAGTACTCGATACTTGATACTCAGTACTCAACACTTGATACTCAGTACTCGACACATGATACTCAGTACTCGATACTTGATACTCAGTACTCGATACTTGATACTCAGTACTCGATACTTGATACTCAGTACTCGATACTTGATACTCAGTACTCGATACTTGATACTCGATACTTGATACTCAGTACTCGATGCTCAGTACTTGATACTCAGTACTTCACACTCGATACTCAGTACTCAATACTCAGTACTCAATACTTGATACTCACTACTCGACACTTGATACTCAGTACTCGATACTTGTTACTCAGTGCTCGATACTTGATACTCAGTACTCGATACTCAATACTTGATACTTGTTACTCACTGCTCGATACTTGATACTCAGTACTCGATACTTGAATCTCAGTACTCGATACTTGATACTCTGTACTTGACACTTGATACTCAGTACTCGGTACTCAGTACTCGATACTCAGTACTCAGTACTCGATACTCAGTACTTGATACTCGACACTCAGAACTCGACACTGTGTTTTGTTTTCTTTCTCTGCATGTTGATAAATATTGCTTTAACTCTTCTGTTAAAATGATTTTACAGTAAATGCTCTCTTGTTCACTCCAAAAGGTGGTGTTTATTGTAATCCAACATTGGGTCAAATATGGACAAACACAACCATTGGGTTAAAAAATGTAATATAAATTTACTAGAAAGCCACAGTTGGATCACATTTAACCCAAAATCAGACTAAAACATCCCAACATATTTAAAGTGCAGGATCTGTGTGAGAGTTCAGCCTGTAGATGTTCTTCAACACACACACACACACACACACACACACACACACCCTTTATTAATAAGACAGAGAGAGTGTGTGTGTGTGTGTGTGTGTGTGTGTGTGTGTGTGTGTGTGGATCACCAGGGCTCTGACGGCAGTACTGGCAGTAGCAAGCACTCTGATTGGCTGAGAGCTTTAGCGAGTGGGAGACTGACTCATCATAGGTGGGCTGAGCGAACACTGACGCAGAGAAAGAGAGAGAGAGACACACACACACACACACACATTCTCAGTGTTTCTGTCAGCATTTACTCTCATCATGTTTAATCCAGCAGTAGTTAAAACACCCGCTCAGTAAATTCAGATGTTCATTAGAATGTTCCTGCTGCTCTTTCCATGCTGCAGTTTTCTGTCACCACAGCGTTAATCTCAGACCGTCTCAGAACATCCATTCATTTAGTTGCCACAGCAGAATGAACCGCCAACTATTCCAGCATAAGTTTACCCTTCCAGCTGCAACCCAGCACTGGGAAACACCCAAACCAAGTCATTTACACACACTCATACACTACGGCCAGTTTAGTTGATCAGTTCCCCTATAGCGCATGTGTTTGGACTGTAGGGGAAACCGGAGCACCCGGAGGAAACCCACACCAACACGGGGAGAACATGCAAACTCCACACAGAAACACCAACTGACCCAGCTGAGGCTCGACCCAGCGACCTTCTTGCTGTGAGGCACCATGCCACTGTGTCTTTCTGAGAACAAAGAAGTTTAATGGGAAATAGATGAGTCCGCCAGTAATGAATGTCTGAGCTATCCATATCAGAGCAGTGTTCTTCTGTGAGGGAGTCAGTTCTGCTGCTGCTGCTGAGGTCACACTGCACTACCAATCCCACATCTGGACTGGCCATCTGTAGAAGAGTCTGAGTGTGTGTGTGTGTGTGTGTGTGTGTGTGTGTGTGTGTGTGTGTGTGTGTGTGTGTGTGGATGAAGCTGATCATTATAAGTGTGTGTGTGAAAGAGAGGGAAAGTGTGTGTGTGTGTGTGTGTGTGTGTGTGTGTGTGTGTGTGTGTGAGGACTGACGTCTGTGCTCCGGCTGATTCATTATCTGCATATGGAGCAGCATCTGCAGGTGTGCGTCACTGACCAGAGATCAGCCAGGGTCCGCACAGGGGGTCCGGGACCCATACACACCCCTGAGGGACAGCAGCGGGGTGTGTGTGGAGGAGGAACAGTGGAGGAGCTGTGTATATAGGCAGCATATACGCATAGTTCAGCTAAGCTCTGCGGTGTACAGTGTGCTTCTGTGATCTGCAGCTTTAATAATGATCAAATAATAAGCTAATATGAATATAATTTTGACCATTCATATAACTGAGTCATGATCACACTCAGCAGGAAAGCAGGATTACAGTCAATGATACACACGGCAAGTCTTCAAACACACACTCTTTCCTGTACAACAGGTGTTTGTGTTTATATTTATATATATATATATATATATATATATATATATATATATATATATATATATATATATATAAATGCTTAATGTAGGCTACCGCAGCACAGAGCAGCTGTCAGTCACTCACACTACACTGCTGCAATAGTAGATCACGACAACACACAGTAAAGGAAACAGCGCTGTGACTCTGAGTTGTACTATAGTAAAGTGTGTTGTACTGTGTATATTATAGCATCTACAACTCTGGTAATGAGTGCTCCAGCATACTGTAGTATAGTGAACTGATCAACTGTACTGAATACTGTAGTGTACTCTAGTGTTTACTGCAGTAAACTGTGGTGTATTGCAGTATAATCTACCTACTGTATTGGCTCATTTGTTTGTAGTTTTGTAATTACTATAGTTGTTGTGTTACCATAGCAACAGTAGAATCACCACAACAGATCAATTACTGTAGTTGTTGTGTTACCATAGCAACTGTAGAATCACCACAACAGATCAATTACTGTAGTTGTTGTGTTACCATAGCAACTGTAGAATCGCCACAACAGATCAATTACTGTAGTTGTTGTGTTACCATAGCGACTGTAGAATCACCACAACAGATCAATTAGTGTAATTGTGTTTCCTGAACAAGGTTTGGTTATCAGTCAAAAACATCCACAACAATTATTGTGTGTGTGTGTGTGTGTGTGTGTGTGTGTGTGTGTGTGTGTGTGTGTGTGTGTGTGTGAGTGTGTGTGTAAATCTTGCTCAGTGTCTCTCAGCACATGCTGAATATCTGAGTAATGTGGTGTTTTCTGCTGTTAATGGCGGGCCTGTAGCGACTCCTGACATTCAGCAGATAAAGCTGTTCTGGAATGTGTGTGTGTGTGTGTATGTGTGTGTGTCGTGAGCGCGCGCTGAAGGTCACCTGCTGTCACCTGCCTGCTCTTCATTAGCGGACACGCGCGCGGTCGCCCTGCAGGCCTCATTATGTGCATTAACCTTTAGTTTTAAAGCAGGACTGTCGTGTTGTTTAGTGTCCAGCCTGCAGGAGCGCAGCGCACACACACACACACACACACACACACACACACGGCTGCTGCTGCAACAGTTGATTACTCTCACATCAACATGTTTCATCCTCATCATCGTGGTTTAGAAACGTCAGACGGCTTCATTACTCAAGCGATTCTGTTGAACACAGCTCTATGAAGATATCAGGAGAACACACAAGCACACACACACACACACACACACACACACACACACACACACCTGATCTGGCATGATTTATCCAAACATTAGATGTTTCTGCTGAAAAATGCAGGTGTAAATCATTGGAGGAGCTCAGAATGCGTGTGTTTGTGTGTATTTGTGTGTGTGTGTATTTGTGTGCATACATGTGATTGTTTTTGTGTAAAGATATGTTTTTTGGGGTGTGTGTTTGCATTTGTATGTGTATATATGTGTGTGTAAATATGTGTATGTGTGTGTGTGTGTGTGTGTAAATATATGTGTGTGTGTGTGTGTGTGTGTGTGTGTGTGTGTGTGTGTGTGCAGAGGGCAGCAGTCAGAGGGCACTTCTCCTCCTGCTGTCCACTTCAGTCTCTGGGCTCCTCATCAGGTTAATGGTGTGTTTCTGCGCTCTGACTGACACACACACACACTCTGCGCTCTACATGACTGTGTAAAGTCAAGTTCCAGCGCTCGTGTTGTTTATTCCATCAGAATAAATCACACATAATCTGCTGTTGTGTTTCTCCACCATCACACACACACACACACACACACACACACACACACACACACACACACACACACACACACACACACACACACACACTCAGACACACACCGGAGTATCTGCAGATGTCTGAGAGAGGTTAAAGCAGACACTGTGATGTTTCTCCGCTGTGTGTGTGTGTGTGTGTGTGTGTGTGTGTGTGTGTGTGTGTGTGCTCCTCATTCCTCCTGTGGTGATTATTCACATCTATTATCATCTTCATCTCCAGCTGGAATAATCTGAGCATGTACACTGACCCAGAATCAGGAGAGACTGCAGTAAACATCACACACACACACACACACACACACACACACACACTGAATTAGGACTGTACTGCAGACACTGCAAACATCACACACATTCAGACCCATCAGCCTTCACACTCTTTTCTTTTCTGTCTCAGCCAACTTTTCTTTTTTAAATAATTATTTTTTTCTGAGTTTTCACTCTGTTATCCTCATCTCTGTTATCATCAACTCTGTTACCCGTCAACTCTGCTATCCTCATCTCTGTTATCGTCAACTCTGTTATCGTCAACTCTGTTATCGTCAACCCTGTTACCCGTCAACTCTGCTATCCTCATCTCTGTTATCGTCAACTCTGTTATCGTCAACTCTGTTATCGTCAACCCTGTTACCCGTCAACTCTGCTATCCTCATCTCTGTTATCGTCAACTCTGTTATCGTCAACTCTGTTATCGTCAACCCTGTTACCCGTCAACTCTGTTATCGTCAACTCTGTTATCGTCAACTCTGTTATCGTCAACTCTGTTATCGTCAACTCTGTTATCATCAACTCTGTTATCGTCAACTCTGTTATCGTCATCTCTGTTATCCTCATCTCTGTTATCGTCAACTCTGTTATCGTCATCTCTGTTATCCTCAACTCTGTTATCGTCAACTCTGTTATCATCAACTCTGTTATCGTCATCTCTGTTATCCTCATCTCTGTTATCGTCAACTCTGTTATCGTCAACTCTGTTATCGTCAACTCTGTTATCGTCAACTCTGTTATCGTCATCTCTGTTATCATCAACTCTGTTATCGTCATCTCTGTTATCCTCATCTCTGTTATCGTCAACTCTGTTATCGTCATCTCTGTTATCCTCATCTCTGTTATCGTCAACTCTGTTATCGTCATCTCTGTTATCCTCAACTCTGTTATCGTCATCTCTGTTATCGTCAACCCTGTTACCCGTCAACTCTGTTATCGTCAACTCTGTTATCGTCAACTCTGTTATCGTCAACTCTGTTATCGTCAACTCTGTTACCGTCATCTCTGTTATCGTCAACTCTGTTATCGTCAACTCTGTTACCGTCAACTCTGTTATCCTCATCTCTGTTATCGTCAACTCTGTTATCCTCATCTCTGTTATCGTCAACTCTGTTATCGTCAACTCTGTTATTGTCAACTCTGTTATCGTCAACTCTGTTATCATCAACTCTGTTATCCTCATCTCTGTTATCGTCAACTCTGTTATCGTCAACTCTGTTATCGTCAACTCTGTTATCGTCAACTCTGTTACCGTCAACTCTGTTATCCTCATCTCTGTTATCGTCAACTCTGTTATCGTCAACTCTGTTATCGTCAACTCTGTTACCGTCAACTCTGTTATCCTCATCTCTGTTATCGTCAACTCTGTTATCGTCAACTCTGTTATCGTCAACTCTGTTATCGTCAACTCTGTTATCGTCAACTCTGTTACCGTCATCTCTGTTATCGTCAACTCTGTTATCGTCAACTCTGTTATCGTCAACTCTGTTATCGTCAACTCTGTTATCGTCAACTCTGTTACCCGTCATCTCTGTTATCGTCAACTCTGTCATTGTCGACTCTGTTACAGTTTAAGAAGTTGAACAGCAATTATTACCAGATTCAGATGTTCTCTGGCACATTTCAGCGTCTTACATTAGTTTCCATCAATAACGGCTCAGTTTACTGTAAATGATTCATTTGTTGTTTATAACTCCCGCTTGAGGGAGATGAGAGGTAAATGACTGAGATGTTCCTCAGTTCCAGAATGACTCTTACAGATATTAGATATCGGCAGGGTGGAGATTAGATCTTTATTCCCAGTTTGTGTGCAGCTCTTAAATATATTTCAGCACACATTGAGAATAAACAGAACTGTGCAGATGAGGATGTGTGTGCGCGTGTGCGTGTGTGTGTGTGTCTATGTGTGAGTGGTGAATAAAGCAGAATGTGCTGCTCTATTGTGTGCGCATGTGTGTGTGTGTGTGTGTAAGTGCTATATAAAGCAGATTGCACTGCTCTATTGTGTGTGTTTGTGTGAGAGTTTGTGTGCGAGTTTGTGTGCAATGAATAAAGCAGAACATGCTGCTGTATTGTGTGTGTGTGTGTGTGTGTATGTGTGTGTGTGAGAGCGCTGATGGCAGGCTGAGAGTTTGTGCGCTCCTGAGACAGATGGTCCTCAGAGACTCTGATAACAGGACAGCAGGTCAGACCCGACAGCGCCGGCCAACTCAACATGTGTGTTTATCTGTCATATCCAAATGTCATATTCAAGTGCTGGAGGATTATTACACAGAATCTGCTGCTGTCCACGTCAGCAGGAAAACACGACCACACACACACACACACACACACACAGATCTGCTGCTCAGGACATCAGATGAGGAGCTACTGACCGCTATAGAGCCGCCGTGGTCTCCAGCACTGTTACTGAATACGCTGTTGAGCACAGATACACATTCACACAAACTCTTTCTAATGGCCCGTTTCCTCTGACTGGTATGGTATGGGTCACCTTGATCAGGCTTGTGTTTCCGTTGCTACCATTGGTAAGTTTCAGTCATCGTCATTCTTGCTGGAGGAAATGTCTAGAGTGAAGCTGTACGGGTCACACACACATCAAATGAGCAGCACTTCTCACAACACAGACGCTTTACACACATCAATATTCAATTTAATTCCCCTTTATAAACGAGATGCAGAAACCTGTGTGGAGCACATTGAACTGGGAGAGTGTGTCTGAGCCTCGGACGTTATCAGGAAGGCTATTCCAGAGTGTAGGAGCCATAAAGGAGAAGGCTCGACCTCCTTTACTTTTAGATAAACAGGAGCTCGATTATTAAGAGCTTTATAGGTGAGAAGCAATATTTTAAATTCAATATAAAACTGAACAGGCAGCCAGTGTAAGGAGGATAGAATTGGGGTGATATGATCATATCTTCTAGAGCTGGGGTGCATTTCCCGAACAACGACGTAACTCACGGCTCACGTAACTCATCATAGTACGATGCATCATTTGGAAAAAGAACTATGTAGTGACAAGTTTCCCAAAACCCGTAGTTTCTCTGTCGCAGATCCATTGTTTGAACCATGTTATTTATAACTTAAAACGCCCAATGACGCTCTAAACAGGGCGGAGGAGCTACTTATTTACAAAAGAACCCCATCATTTCCTTGTGCAAATGATATTGTTTTACACGCACATGCATTTAAAAAAAATCCAATATTAGTTTAGGTAAAAACACGCACTCGCTCTCCATATTAACTGAACTATATGTAAATGCCACAAATAGAGCCTGTGTTTCCTTTACTGATATTATTGAGAATATGACACATCCTATTCTAAAACAAATCACTTACAAAAGCTAACACCTATTCTAATATCAGATATAAATCATGTAAATAAATCAATAATGAGGAGATTTATTATAAAATTATATTTAATGTTTATTAATTATTAGGAAAAAAATCTAATTTAATAATAATATTAATAATACTAATGATGATCATAAGGATGATGATGATTATTTTTATTTTTATGTACTAGAATTGAAAAAAATCGATTTAATAATAATATAAATAGTGATAATGATGATAATTAATATTATTATTATTAAGTAGGGTATTGTTTATCTATTTTTTTTTTATTCTAATTTTACAATTTGACACATGTAAAACCACTGCAGAATGTTCTACCCAGCAGGCCCATGTCAAATACAGTACAGATACTTAATAAATAACCTACTTTAAATGAAAAGAATTAACGTATGCTTTTTGTTTTCACAAGCTTTGGAGACGTAACATAAACTCTGCTTGTAAATAACAGCTCACCTATAGCTTTCGCCATGAGGCTGTGTTCAAAATGACATCAATGTGTTCAAAGTGCACTGTGAAGGGAGCACAATAGTCAACATGAAGATCGCTAAAACTGAACTGTAGAAATAGTTTGAAAGCGAATTACAGCTTTTTTTATTTTTAATAATTCCAGCTTTGAATGTTGGAATGTTCTAAACGAATAGGCCATAGGGGGGATAAGTGGGATTAGAACACGGCCAGAAACTACGTTTCTAACTACAGCTCCAGAGCTGTAGTTGTGAGTGCTCAAGTTTGCGACGCAGTTTGCGAATGTTCGTTGAAGCGACGGATTTGGGGAAACGGTAAATCAACAATATATGTTGGTAACGACGAAACTTGCCACCTTGTTTAGCTAACGATGGTTTTGGGAAACGCACCCCAGGTAAGAACTCTGGCAGCTGAAGTTGATTATTAGAGGATGCTGGGCAGCCAGCGAACAGAGCATTACAGTAATCCAGCCTAGAGCTCATAAAAGCATGGACTAGCTTTTCTGCATCTGAGATGGATAGCATACTTTGTAACTCAGCGATATTTCTCAGAGGAAAGAAGGCAGTTTTTGTGACATGGGATGTATGATTTCTAAAGGTTAAATTGCTGTCTAATATGACACCCAGATCTTTTATAGAAGCGCTAACGCCAATTACAGATAAACTACACACAGCAGACATTTAGTCCTTATTTGGGTTCATAAACAACACTACATACAGTCCACAGTCAGAGCAGACCTCTCATGTGTGTGTGTGTGTAGTCTGTTCACAGCAGATGCAGCACGCGCGGATAAATTGCACTGTTCGCATGTAAATAGACGCGTGAACATTTTCAGTTCACTCGCTTCAAATTCACTGAGCAATAGATGCGGATTCGCATGATGGGCAGGGCTTCTGTCTGTCTGGTGACTCTACGAAAGTGGACGAAAGTACAGACTGAGGCAGGGGGTGGTGGATGGGGTGTCGCCTAGGTCGCCTCTATGGATGCGCCGGCCCTAAGAGGATGCACCTAAAGTGACAAGCGTGTGTGTGGATTCCTTCACCATTACAATAATAGAATGGTACTGAGGTTGTTAGTAGTTAGTAGAACTAAATCTGCTTCACACTGTGTATGGAATAAACACATTTCAGGAGCGGCAGACTGATGGTAATGGTGAAGGAATCCACACACACACACACACACGCCGGTCACTTCAGCTCAGAACAACATCCAGCCAGCAGCTCCCCATCAGACAGAGTGATGTAGTCATCCAGCTTCACTCTCTGTACCGCTGCAGTGTGTGTCTGAATAATGATGAGTGCTTTACTAAAGCTCAGGTCTGATGATCATCAGTAGTGTTGTTGTTGTTGTTGTTGTTGTTGTTGTTGTTGTTGTTGTTGAGGAGTTTGCTGTGGTTGTTCAGTGTTTACTCTTCACCATTGCTCACACTGTAACACTGTACTAATCAAGTTTCAGAGTCTCTTGAACACTTCTTCTTCTTCTTCTTCTTCTTCTTAGTCCCGTTTGGTTGTGGGTCGGTGCTTTGGAACAAGCCATTGTAGACTAGAACAGCAGCCTGTAAGTACATTTAAGATTTGTTTCAGTTGTTGTGTATGGTTTGAGGACTTGTTTCCAGCTGTTTGTGTAAAGTTGTAGGACATTTAAAACTTGCTTTCAGTTGTGTATAATACTAGAAGTTGTTTAGCCACTGTTTCCTTGGTTACTATAAGAGCTTGTGTAGCGAACGCAGACGCGGTTCGCGTCGTCCGCCTCAGTTTCGGCCCTTGTTTTGACTCTCGAGGCGTGTCCAGCTGAATTCAATCAGCTAGTGCTTTGGGGTTATATAAACAACTAGTTCACCGCGGCAGCGGTCGCGGCAGCCTCGTGTGAAGACCGCCTCGTGTGAAGACCGACGAGGGTAAAGACCATCGACTCTACCTGCGCGACTCCACCGAGCAAAGACACCGACAAAGCACTTGAGTACTTTACTGTATTGTTTTACTTTACACTTATTTTTTGTTGTCAGTGTACTTTTATTATGTGTTTTCTAATTCCTGTTGTTACTAACACTCGCAAAACACGGGAGGTGCGCTGCAGGCGTAATCCTCACAACCTTCGTTCAATACATGTATCTACTATTTCACAACTCTCTCTCTCCGTGGGCCTCTGGAACTGTCAATCAGCTGTTAACAAGGCTGATTTTATTACCTCCATAGCTACATATTCTGACTATAATCTCATGGCTCTAACTGAGACCTGGTTGAGGCCGGAGGACACTGCTACACATGCTACTCTTTCTGCTAATTTCTCTTTTTCCCACACTCCTCGTCAGACAGGGAGAGGGGGTGGGACTGGACTACTAATTTCCAAAGAATGGAAATTTACTCTGATACCGTCCCTGCCAACAATCAGCTCCTTTGAATTCCATGCAGTCACCATTATCCACCCCTTCTACATAAATGTGGTTGTCATCTACCGCCCACCAGGTAAATTAGGTCACTTCCTAGATGAACTGGATGTTCTTCTCTCATCTTTTTCTAATTTTGCCACTCCCTTATTGGTGCTAGGTGACTTCAACATTTACGTTGACAAACCGCAAGCTGCAGACTTTCAGACTTTGCTTGCCTCTTTTGACCTAAAAAGAGCACCTACTTCTGCTACCCACAAATCAGGTAATCAGCTAGACCTTATTTACACACGACACTGCTTCACTGATCAAACAATAGTAACTCCACTACAAATATCTGATCATTTCCTTCTGTCTCTCAACATCCACATTACTCCAGAGCCGCCACACACTCCAACACTGGTTACCTTTCGCAGAAACCTACGATCTCTCTCACCCAATAGACTATCCACCATTGTTTCAGACTCTCTTCCTCCATCTCGCAAACTCACTGCACTTGATTCGAACAGTGCCACTAATACACTCTGCTCCACACTAGCATCATGTCTAGACCGATTATGTCCTCTTGCATCCAGGCCAGCCCGTGCCAGTCCTCCTGCACCCTGGCTCTCGGATGCTCTCCGTGAGCATCGCTCAAAACTTCGGGCTGCAGAGAGAATTTGGCGGAAAACTAAAAATCCTGCACATCTCTTAACATACCAAACTCTTCTGTCCTCTTTCTCAGCTGAGGTTACTTCTGCAAAGCAGACGTATTACCGTCTGAAAATCAACAATGCCACTAATCCTCGCCTACTTTTTAAAACATTTTCCTCCCTCCTCTATCCTCCTCCTCCACCCGCATCCTCCACACTTACTACTGATGACTTTGCTACATTCTTCTGCACCAAAACTGCAAAAATCAGTGCTCAATTTGCTGCACCTACAACAAACACGCAAGATACAACACCAACACCACACACACTCACCTCTTTTTCTCAGCTCTCTGAGTCTGAGGTGTCCAAACTTGTGCTATCTAGCCATGCAACCACCTGTCCACTCGATCCCATTCCCTCTCATCTCTTGCAAGCCATCTCTCCTGCAGTCATACCAACACTGACTCACATAATTAACACATCTCTTGACTCTGGTTTATTCCCCACTACATTTAAGCAGGCTAGGGTAACCCCACTGCTAAAGAAACCCAACCTGGACCATACGCTACTTGAAAACTACAGACCAGTATCCCTGCTTCCATTCATGGCCAAGATTCTGGAGAAAGTAGTGTTCAATCAAGTCCTGGACTTTCTTACTCAAAACAATCTCATGGACAACAAGCAATCCGGCTTTAAGAAAGGCCACTCAACTGAGACTGCCCTGCTCTCGGTCGTGGAGGATCTCAGACTGGCTAAAGCAGACTCTAAATCATCAGTCCTCATTTTGCTGGACTTGTCAGCTGCTTTTGACACTGTCAACCACCAGATCCTGCTATCTACGCTTGAGTCACTGGGCGTTGCGGGCACTGTTATACAATGGTTCAGATCTTACCTCTCTGACAGGTCATTCAGGGTGTCTTGGAGGGGAGAGGTGTCCAACCTACAGCATCTAAACACTGGGGTACCTCAAGGCTCTGTTCTTGGGCCACTTCTCTTCTCCATCTACACATCATCTCTAGGACCAGTCATCCAGAGACATGGATTCTCCTACCACTGCTATGCTGATGACACCCAGCTATACCTCTCTTTTCATCCTGATGATCCCTCGGTCCCAGCTCGTATCTCAGCCTGCCTGTTGGATATTTCACACTGGATGAAAGATCATCATCTTCAGCTGAACCTCGCAAAAACGGAAATGCTTGTAGTTTCTGCCAACCCGACTCTACACCATAACTTTTCAATCCAGATGGATGGGGCAACCATTACTACATCCAAAATGGTGAAAAGCCTTGGAGTAACGATTGATGACCAACTAAACTTCTCTGACCACATTTCTAGAACTGCTCGATCGTGCAGATTTGCACTCTATAACATCAGAAAGATCCGACCCTTCTTATCTGAACATGCAGCTCAACTCCTTGTTCAAGCTCTTGTTCTCTCCAAACTGGATTACTGCAACTCTCTACTAGCTGGGCTTCCAGCTAACTCTATCAAGCCTCTTCAACTGCTCCAGAATGCAGCAGCACGAGTGGTCTTCAATGAACCTAAACGAGCACATGTCACTCCGCTGCTAGTCCGTTTGCACTGGCTGCCAGTTGATGCTCGCATCAAATTCAAAACTCTGATGTTTGCCTACAAAGTGACTTCTGGCCTAGCACCTTCTTATCTGCACTCACTTCTGCAGATCTATGTGCCCTCCAGAAACTTGCGTTCTGTGAATGAACGTCGCCTCGTGGTTCCATCCCAAAGAGGGAAAAAATCACTTTCGCGAACGCTCACGCTCAATCTGCCCAGTTGGTGGAATGAACTCCCTAACTGCATCAGAACAGCAGAGTCACTCGCTATTTTCAAGAAACGACTAAAAACTCAACTAT
The DNA here is from genome assembly GCF_049306965.1 of Danio rerio. Lineage (NCBI taxonomy): Eukaryota > Metazoa > Chordata > Actinopteri > Cypriniformes > Danionidae > Danio > Danio rerio. The sequence continues at coordinate 643,371 of NC_133180.1, read as the reverse complement.
TTAGTCTCCACTTCACTTCCTAATCTGCAATTGCCTCTTTGAATATCACACTAATTGTACAAAAAAAAAAAAAAAAAAAAAAAAAACTACTAACACTTCCCTTCTTAGACTTTACAGACCTGAAACTTGCCTTTAGTACTTATTCATTGTTGCTCTTAGTTGTGTAAATTGCTTCCTTGTCCTCATTTGTAAGTCGCTTTGGATAAAAGCGTCTGCTAAATGACTAAATGTAAATGTAAATGTACTTGTCCATATGATAACGACTTTTTTACACATTCCCCCGGCCTGTCGTCTGGGCCTGTCAGTCTCTTGAACACTTCTGTTTGTTTCATGATGGAGAGAGCAGTATTCTGTTTAAACAGTTTTGACTATTAAAACTATTTGCCTTAGTAATGTTGCTCAATTAAGTGTTAAATAAATCCTAATATTCCTAAATGTGCTGATAAAAATATTCAATAATGACCCATATCGACTGATAACAACATGACATCGTGATCATTGTTTTGCAATATCGCTCAGCTCTAGGTGTGATGTCTCGGCTGTGTTTAATCATGGCGCTTCCTTTCTTTTCATTCTGGCTAGTGCACGAGTGAGTGACACTTCTCTGTAAACCAATAGCGTTCAGCTGCACGTCTAGCTCCGCCTTCTGGGACCCTTTTGTTTTGCTAGATACCCATTGCAAATGTAACCCCACTGGTTCTACACCACCCAACCCGCTCCGAGCTGGTATTGAACCGGCGACCTTCCGCATGGGAGTCGGCTGCTCTACCAAGGAGGCTAAAGACCATGACCTCTAGAGTCTGTCGCTAGAGCACCTTTAGAGGTCAGAGGAGTGAGGTTTACCTGCACAGCACACACTAGCTGGCCCCGT
>NC_133180.1:605000-632500 GCF_049306965.1 Danio rerio | reverse complement strand
TGCATTTTGCTCATGGGGAAATAAATAAGAAGAGCGGATCTGCGGCAAAATAATAAATTAAAAGAGTGAGGCGATGGTCAAATAATTAAATACATGAAAAAAAGTGCCACTGCTGAGAGTGCAAGTGTAACAGGTATGAAAATTATTATTCGCTTTAAGTATAGAATTACACAAAATATGTGTTTTATCTAATGTGTTAGTAAGTATACCTGAGGTGTTTGTTAGTGTGTGTCTTCTCCTTTAAATTTCTAAGGGAGCTCACGCTGTTTAATTTCCTGTTTTGCGCCCCGCCTCTTCCCTTTCTGCACTGACTATGCATGGGAGAGGTGGGTGTCTGCTAAGCTCCAATTAATCTTTAATCATCTTTACTTTATAAATAACTTTTATAGCTAGTTTTCATGTTTAAATAATATTTATACCTTTATTTTCACATATATTTCATTATTTTTGTGTTATCACTTAAATTGAGGTTTTGATTAACTTTAGCCTTACTGAAGCATGTGAATGCTAAATGCATTGCACTTTACCTTTAACAGAAAAGCTGTAAAGGGCGAAGACACACTGTAAAAGCTGTGCTTTTTGATTTATTCTCAGGTATGTTTTGTCACTTTGTTAATATTGTTTGGAGTTTTCTTCTATCTTTCTCTCCATCTCTTCCCCTTTCTGCACTGACTATGCATGGGAGAGAAAAGCTGTAAAGGCGAAGACACACTGTAAAAGCTGTGCTTTTTGATTTATTCTCAGTGAGTAAAGAGCCGTCACAACTGCAGATCTCCGACTGGTTATTCCATAATAAAACAAAGAAAACACAACGCAGAACCGGTTACACAAGCAGCTAGAAACACCGGTCCTCCGGCCAAAAAACGGACCGGCCCACCGGGAACTCTCCCTGTCTAATCCAGGCCTGCTCCATAGCCAGTAAATAAACAGTGAAATCAGCATCACCGAGTGATCACGCTTCACAATGCCCACCACCCAAATAACCATCTATCAGTGCAGGAACAAGCTGAACGTCACAATCTACTGCCATTAAAAACAGCAGCTGAGTGTGACTGAGTTACATCTGAAGGCGTTCAGCCAGAGAAATACCTAAAAAAAGAAATTCACTTATTACCAGGAAAACTGGTGAGTTTTTGGGAGAACATGGAAATCAACAGGCTATATAATGTTTCCATTGTAAAGGGAAAAATATAGATGTACAGTATCTCAGGCTCCGTTTACACTAGTGCGTTTAGTTTTAAAACAGCATTTTAGATCAAAAACGATCCGCAGCGTTTCACCTAGCGTTTCTGAACATATCTCCGTCCACACTACGCCACCAAAAACGTGTATCACGTGACCATTGGCGCACTCTGGGCATGCGTGTTCTAGTATAAACAGGAAGCATGCGTCTCGCTCTGCATTTGGTTATTGTTAGTCAACAAACGCCGGTTGAACAATGAACGCGATGGCAAAGAAAGCAAGAGAGGTGTTTTTGTGGACAGACGACGAGGTCGAGTTACTAAACGTAACAAATGAATAACTGCACAATGCCGCCTAAAACAGACAACAGTGCAAACAGCGCTCTCATTTCTGTGCCCGTGTTGTTGTTTACAGTGAAGGCTGGTCTGCTGTCTCCTGGTAGCGTTAAAGCCGTGTGTTATAGTCATGTGATAGGGGCTTGACCAATAAGGGAAGGATACACAATGACACAAAAGACCCAATCAGCTAGCGAATCTCAGCAGCTCCGCCTCCGTTTCCAGATGTCTCTGTTTTCCCTCATCCACACTGAGACGGAGCAGCAGCGCTTCAGAATGATAACGGCTTCTCCAGTGTTTACAAAACGCTCCGATTTCAGCGCTCAAACTCTGGCGGAGTGTGGACGGATGGCGTAACCGTAGCCAAACTTATGCATTTTAAAACTAAAACACATTAGTGCAAACGGAGCCTCAGGCTATCATGAGTGAGGGGTTTTTCCAGGATATTGTTGCGGTTGGCATTTGTAAAAGCGCCATCATGAACCATTCGGTTACTATACCTGTCATTTTATTCATTTATTAAACCCATTTTAATAACTTGATTTCAGGTTATTTTCGTTTTGTATGGCCATGAGCTACAAGTCAAAACAAGCTCGATATGCTGACTGTATTCAGCTGTTACAATAGGCCTGCAGTATATTTTCTGCTGTTTAATTCTGCATGAGCAAACAGCAGTACAGCCTAAATTACATGTTTATTAAAGATTGTCTTTCAGTTTACCTGCAGCGCATGTGAGAGGTGGATCCACGGCTAATCCACATACTCACGCACTGCATCTATTTCATCCATAACTGTAAACTTGACTCGGCAGATCATCTTTAAACACTAGAGGCATTCCTTAAGTGTGCTAACAGGACACTGCTGCTGCAGGATGGGGTGTGTCTTTACACTGTAAAAGAGGCTTCAGCCATGTCATAATGAAGGAAAACTCTTAAAACGTTTCTGCGTTTTGTTTCATGGGTTCATTTTAATAATATTAATAATAATGAATATAATCAATTGTATTATTAATAATGGTGTGGACTACTGTGGGACTGTGCAGTGTACTAAACAGTTTTATTAGGCTACATATGATTATCTCATGTGAAAATGTGTCTCTGCTCAAATTAATTCAACGGCAGATTTCTTCTTTCCCTTTTAGAGCTCAAGAGAGTTGTGTTTAAAGATTTAGTACATGTAATGAGTTAAGCCACTAGTCCAGTTTTCAGAGTGTGCCTAGCTGCCGCGTGCGGGCTTTAAAGGCTTTATACGGGCACACCTGACCTGACGCGGGGAGCAGATCTCTGGACTACAGGCCTAGCTTTAATCCCACATCATTTAATTGCTGTGTCATATTATACAACAGCTAAATGTGTGTTCTGCAGGCTGGAATGGCGGGAGTGTTGTAATTAATGACAGGAAGAGTTTTAGTTTTAAGTGAACTATTCTTTATGAAACTGGGGGGCACAAAGTCTTTCTGAGGGGGCCTGGAGCACACATCATCATCTCTGCAGTCCTGTTCACTGACATACTGCCAGAACAACTCCACTGTGCTGAGATCAGGAGTCTCAGAGCAACCTGCAGAGATATGAGGTGTAGAGCAGAACACACACACACACACACACACACACACACACACACACACACGCGTCTTCTTCTCTCATGAGTGATTGAGTGAAATGCAGTGGTTAGCTGTAAATGGTTGTCGAGTGTCTGATGTGAATCTTTCTCAACCGTAAATATCACTGATGCTGTGTGTGTGTGTGTGTGTGTGTGTGTGTGTGCTGATTGAGCAGTGCTGCATCTCTCCAAGTCTGTGTGTGTGTGTGCGTTTAGCATTAAATGCCTGCACGCGTCTCGTCACAGCATCACTGTGGGCAGTGTGCAGCAGCGTGTGTGTCTGCGCTCGCTCCGCCTGTGTGTCCGCAGGCTGAATATTAATATTGCTGATTAAAGCGCTCAGAGCTCTGCTTTCTGACATCCACATGCAGAAATTATTCACTTCTGACCCACTTTAGTGAGTCTCAGACCTGAGATGCTGAACGCAGAGCAGAACCTGCTGAGAGAATGAGTGTGTGTGTGTGTGTGTGTGTGTATCAACAGTAAGGCCTAAGGAGAACAGCACACACACTAATGAAGATCTACCAATATTAGTAATCATAATTATCATAATAATAATAGGGCGGCATGGTGGCACAGTCATCAGCACTGTCACCTCACAGCAAGAAGGTCTCTGGTTTGAGTCTCGGCTGGGTCAGTTGGTGTTTCTGTGTGGAGTTTGCATGTTCTCCCCGTGTTGGCGTGGGTTTTCTCCGGGTGCTCTGGTTACAGTCCAAACACATGCACTATAGGGGAACTGATCAACTAAACTGGCCATAGTGTATGAGTGTGTGTGTGTGAATGAGTGTGTATGGGTGTTTCCCAGTACTGGATTGCAACTGGAAGGGCATCAGCAGTGTAAAACATATGCTGGAGTAGTTGGCGATTCATTCCACTGTGGCGACCCCTGATGAATAAAAGGACTAAGCTGAAGGAAAATGAATGAATGAAAAAACTTTAATAATAATAATAATAATAATAATAATAATTTCACCAATAGTAATAAGAATAATGTCACTAATGAAAAATAATATTCATAAATATAACAATAAAAGTGATAGTTGCCTGTACAGTATAGCGGGGAGGTCGGGGACAGTGCCTCTGGACCGGAGGTTCCTGTTTTTAGGAAGGGGAGGAACAATGTGGATCTGTACCATCCCCAAGGTGCTGGAGGGTTCATAGTTGCGCGTTCAGCCCACATGTGTTTGTGTACACGGAGAACCCGTTGGCCTGTGTCCCTCTTGGTGTTCTGGGAGTATGGGGTCGGAGGCGCACAGTTCAGGGCTGTCCGGAGGGAGCAGGAGTTTAGCTCTGCTGTTCACAGATGATGTTGATGATGTTGTTCAGGTGTGTTTATGTGTAGTTCGGGGGTCTGTGGGTGTAGTTTAGGTGTGTGTGGGTGTAGTGCAGGTGTGTGTGGGTGTAGTTCAAGTGTCTGTGGGTGTAGTTCAGGTGTGAGTGGGTGTAGTGCAGGTGTGTATGGGTGTAGCTCAGGTGTGTTTGGGTGTAGTTCAGGTGTGGTTCAGGTGTGTTTGGGTGTAGTGCAGGTGTGTATGGGTGTGGTTCAGGTGTGTTTGGGTGTAATGCAGGTGTGCATGGGTGTAGTTCAGGTGTGTTTGAGTGTAGTTCAGGTGTATGTGGGTGTGGTTCAGGAGTGTGTGGGTGTAGTTCAAGTGTGTCTGTGGGTGTGGTTCAGGTGTGTGTGGGTGTAGTTCAAGTGTGTCTGTGGGTGTGGTTCAGGTGTGTGTGGGTGTAGTTCAGGAGTGTGTGGGTGTAGTTCAGGTGTGTGTGTGTGGGTGTACTTCAGGTGTGTTTGAGTGTAGTTCAGGTGTGTGTGGGTGTAGTGCAGGTGTGTTTGGGTGTAGTTCAGGTGAGTTTGGGTGTGGTTCAGGTGTGTTTGGGTGTGGTTTAGGTGTGTTTGGGTGTAGTTCAGGTGTGTTTGGGTGTGGATCAGGTGTGTGTGGGTGTAGTTCAGGTGTGGTTCAGGTGTGTTTTTAGGTGTAGTTAAGGTGTGTTTGGGTGTAGTTCAGGTGTGTGTTTGTGTAGTTCAGGTGTGTGTTTGTGTAGTTCAGGTGTGTTTGGGTGTAGTTCAGGTGTGTTTAGGTGTAGTTCAGGTGTGTTTGGGTGTAGTTCAGGTGTGTTTGGGTGTGGTTCAGGTGTGTTTTTAGGTGTAGTTCAGGTGTGTTTGGGTGTAGTTCAGGTGTGTTTGGGTGTGGTTCAGGTGTGTTTTTAGGTGTAGTTAAGGTGTGTTTGGGTGTAGTTCAGGTGTGTGTTTGTGTAGTTCAGGTGTGTTTTTAGGTGTAGTTCAGGTGTGTTTGGGTGTAGTTCAGGTGTGTTTGGGTGTGGTTCAGGTGTGTTTGGGTGTAGTTCAGGTGTGTTTAGGTGTAGTTCAGGTGTGTTTGGGTGTGGTTCAGGTGTGTTTTTAGGTGTAGTTAAGGTGTGTTTGGGTGTAGTTCAGGTGTGTGTTTGTGTAGTTCAGGTGTGTGTTTGTGTAGTTCAGGTGTGTTTGGGTGTAGTTCAGGTGTGTTTAGGTGTAGTTCAGGTGTGTTTGTGTGTAGTTTGGGTGTGGTTCAGGTGTGTTTTTAGGTGTAGTTAAGGTGTGTTTGGGTGTAGTTCAGGTGTGTGTTTGTGTAGTTCAGGTGTGTTTGTGTAGTTCAGGTGTGTTTTTAGGTGTAGTTCAGGTGTGTTTGGGTGTAGTTCAGGTGTGTTTGGGTGTAGTTAAGGTGTGTTTGGGTGTGGTTCAGGTGTGTTTGGGTGTAGTTTAGGTGTGTTTGGATGTAGTTCAGGTGTGTTTGGGTGTGGTTCAGGTGTGTTTTTAGGTGTAGTTAAGGTGTGTTTGGGTGTAGTTCAGGTGTGTGTTTGTGTAGTTCAGGTGTGTGTTTGTGTAGTTCAGGTGTGTTTGGGTGTAGTTCAGGTGTGTTTAGGTGTAGTTCAGGTGTGTTTGGGTGTAGTTCAGGTGTGTTTGGGTGTGGTTCAGGTGTGTTTTTAGGTGTAGTTCAGGTGTGTTTGGGTGTAGTTCAGGTGTGTTTGGGTGTGGTTCAGGTGTGTTTTTAGGTGTAGTTAAGGTGTGTTTGGGTGTAGTTCAGGTGTGTGTTTGTGTAGTTCAGGTGTGTTTTTAGGTGTAGTTCAGGTGTGTTTGGGTGTAGTTCAGGTGTGTTTGGGTGTGGTTCAGGTGTGTTTGGGTGTAGTTCAGGTGTGTTTAGGTGTAGTTCAGGTGTGTTTGGGTGTGGTTCAGGTGTGTTTTTAGGTGTAGTTAAGGTGTGTTTGGGTGTAGTTCAGGTGTGTGTTTGTGTAGTTCAGGTGTGTGTTTGTGTAGTTCAGGTGTGTTTGGGTGTAGTTCAGGTGTGTTTAGGTGTAGTTCAGGTGTGTTTGGGTGTAGTTTGGGTGTGGTTCAGGTGTGTTTTTAGGTGTAGTTAAGGTGTGTTTGGGTGTAGTTCAGGTGTGTGTTTGTGTAGTTCAGGTGTGTTTGTGTAGTTCAGGTGTGTTTTTAGGTGTAGTTCAGGTGTGTTTGGGTGTAGTTCAGGTGTGTTTGGGTGTAGTTAAGGTGTGTTTGGGTGTGGTTCAGGTGTGTTTGGGTGTAGTTTAGGTGTGTTTGGATGTAGTTCAGGTGTGTTTGGGTGTGGTTCAGGTGTGTTTTTAGGTGTAGTTAAGGTGTGTTTGGGTGTAGTTCAGGTGTGTTTAGGTGTAGTTCAGGTGTGTTTGGGTGTAGTTCAGGTGTGTTTAGGTGTAGTTCAGGTGTGTTTGTGTAGTTCAGGTGTGTTTGGGTGTAGTTCAGGTGTGTTTGGGTGTAGTTCAGGTGTGTTTGGGTGTAGTTCAGGTTTGTTTTTAGGTGTAGTTAAGGTGTGTTTGGGTGTGGTTCAGGTGTGTTTTTAGGTGTAGTTAAGGTGTGTTTGGGTGTGGTTCAGGTGTGTTTTTAGGTGTAGTTAAGGTGTGTTTGGGTGTAGTTCAGGTGTGTTTAGGTGTAGTTCAGGTGTGTTTGGGTGTAGTTCAGGTGTGTTTGGGTGTAGTTCAGGTGTGTTTGGGTGTAGTTCAGGTGTGTGGTTTGTGTCTATGATAAACTCTGACAGCTGATTAAGAATGATTAATAAATCCAAATCAAACAATCCGTTAAAGTGACGGTGCGGTTTACACTCACACTACAAGTGTACTGTGCCAAAGCCCAACCGAAGCGTGCTCTGGCATACCGCTGAACTGCGCCAGGGCCCGATTCAGAGCACTCACACTTGTCAAATGAGCCGGGAAATGGGGGTCAAACGCACCCAGGCAAATTTCAGATAGCCTAGTGTGAGTACACCCTCAGAGGATGCTGAGAGGAGCACTGATGACACTCCACACACAGAGCACTTATGAGGGCTCCAGCTGTGATTCACACGCCTCCTGACGCCTGCATTGGGCACTGTTCTGTAGTTCCACCAGGAGGAGACCCAGGACGCACTGGAGGGGCGGCTGTCTGAGTCTGCTGGCCTGCAAACACCTCTAAAATCCTGGAGGAGCTGCAGGGGTCTGGGGTTCTGCTGAGACTTATGACCAGCGGCCGCCACCCCCCCCCCCTACACACAGTAGATGAATGAACAAGAATAACGCCACTACTGCTAATGATGATAACCACAGCGCTAACAATCATAATAATAGCAGCATTAGCGCTAATAATGATCACTGTGTTCTGTTCAGGGCCGTCTCGGAGCGCTGCACAAGAACCAGTCAAACCCAGCAGAGCTAAACCCACATGTGAAACACAGCACTGACCATCAAACCTGCCTCTGAATCTGCTCTCAGAGCCACACATCAGCCACAGCAGAGCAGCCGGCGCTGATCAATTACTAATAATTATCACACACACACACACACACACACACGCAGAGCAGAGCAGAGCAGAGCGGTGTGCCAATGCTAATATAACACTGCAGTGAAGCGCTGAAGCCCAGAGCAGTGTTACTGTGAGCACTCATGATGAACACACACTCCTACATCAGCACACATACACACACACACACACACACACACACACAAACACTTAAACAGACACAAACACTCTCTCTCACACACACAAACTGACACACACACACTCTCTCTCTGTCTCACACACACTCTCTGTCTCTATCTCACTCACACACACAGGGTGATGCGGCTGGCCCAGTGTGTGTGTGGAGGAAACATGCGCTCTTACCTGCACCTCTACAGAACAGCAGACTCTCAGGTGTGTGTGAGGATCGTGGAGCAGCGCTGTGTGTGTGTGTGTGTGTGTGTGGAGTGTTCAGCAGCTCTGCGTCTCTATTTATCTCTGCTAAATGACTCAGGTGAATCTCAGCGGTGAATCAGCAGGTGTCAGAGCACAGACCAGGAGGACGAGTGGGCACACACACACATAAGTGTGTGTGTGTGTGAGTCAGAGCTCTGCCTGCACTCATTACTGATGGTTGGGATAAAATCAGCTGTGTGTGTGTGTGCTGATTTGCTCATCAGCACAGTCACAAACTCAGGTCATCCACCACTGACCCGCTGCAGATAACCCAGCACACCGCTGCAGACAACCCAGCACACCGCTGCAGATAACCCAGCACACCGCTGCAGACAACCCAGCACACCGCTGCAGACAACCCAAAACAACACTGCAGACAACCCAACACACCACTGCAGACAACCCAGCACACCGCTGCAGACAACCCAGCACACCGCTGCAGACAACCCAACACACTGCTGCAGATAAGATAACCCAGCAGATAACCCAGCACACCACTGCAGATAACCCAGCACACCGCTGCAGACAACCCAACACACCACTGCAGATAACCCAGCACACCGCTGCAGACAACCCAACACACTGCTGCAGATAACCCAGCACACCACTGCAGACAACCCAGCACACCGCTGCAGACAATCCAGCACACCACTGCAGACAATCCAGCACACCGCTGCAGATAACCCAACACACCGCTGCAGATAACCCAGCACACCACTGCAGACAACCCAGCACACCGCTGCAGATAAGATAACCCAGCAGATAACCCAGCACACCACTGCAGATAACCCAGCACACCGCTGCAGACAACCCAACACACCACTGCAGATAACCCAACACACCGCTGCAGATAACCCAGCACACCACTGCAGATAACCCAGCACACCGCTGCAGATAAGATAACCCAGCAGATAACCCAGCACACCGCTGCAGATAACCCAGCACACCGCTGCAGACAACCCAGCACACCGCTACAGATAACCCAGCACACCACTGCAGATAACCCAGCACACCGCTGCAGACAATCCAGCACACCGCTGCAGATAACCCAGCACACCACTGCAGATAACCCAGCACACCACTGCAGATAACCCAGCACACCACTGCAGACAACCCAGCACACCGCTGCAGACAACCCAGCACACCACTGCAGACAACCCAGCACACCACTGCAGACAGACAGTGGTCAGTCTGTGGGTCAGTCTTTAGGTCGGTCTGTGGGTCGGTCTGTGCGTCGGTCTGTGGGTCAGTGTGTGGGTCAGTCTGTGGGTCAGTGTGTGGGTCGGTCTGTGGGTCAGTCTGTGGGTCGGTCTGTGGGTCAGTGTGTGGGTCAGTCTGTGGGTCAGTGTGTGGGTCAGTCTGTGGGTCGGTCTGTGCGTCGGTCTGTGGGTCGGTCTGTGGGTCGGTCTGTGGGTCAGTCTGTGGGTCATTCTGTGGGTCAGTGTATGGGTCAGTGTGTGGGTCAGTGTGTGGGTCAGTCTGTGGGTCAGTGTGTGGGTCAGTCTGTGGGTCGGTCTGTGGGTCAGTCTGTGGGTCAGTGTGTGGGTCAGTCTGTGGGTCAGTGTGTGGGTCGGTCTGTGGGTCGGTCTGTGGGTCAGTCTGTGGGTCAGTCTGTGGGTCGGTCTGTGGGTCGGTCTGTGGGTCAGTGTGTGGGTCAGTCTGTGGGTCAGTCTGTGGGTCAGTATGTGGGTCGGTCTGTGGGTCAGTGTGTGGGTCAGTCTGTGGGTCAGTGTGTGGGTCAGTCTGTGGGTCGGTCTGTGGGTCAGTCTGTGGGTCAGTCTGTGGGTCGGTCTGTGGGTCAGTGTGTGGGTCAGTCTGTGGGTCAGTCTGTGGGTTGGTCTGTGGGTCAGTGTGTGGGTCAGTCTTTAGGTCAGTCTCTGAGTGGTTCATTGAGTGTGTCTGTAGTGTTTCCATCACTGTAGTGTGGTGTTGGTGAGTCTGCTGTGAGTCCAGTATCAGATGATCATTCCCCAGCGGTGTAGATCAGCGTCCCCCAGTGAATGCTGCATCTCGGGTTAAACCGGCCCGCTGTTCTCCACCCTACCGCTGACTCTGGATCAGTGACCTCCGTCTGCAGGTTAATAATGTGTGCGTGTGTGTGTGTGTTGTGCGTGTGTTGTGCGATTCTGTGTAGGAGTGAGTGTGCTGGAAACCCCATCACACACTTCTGATCATTAACCTGTGAATCACACACTGGAGGAGCAGCCTGACAGGTCAACCTCCATCTGTAAACCCGCCTGACCCAGCAGAACACACCGAGACTCAGATCCGCTGTTGTGTCTTCATTGTCCTGCCTGATGTCCTGCAGTCCTGAAGCTGGAGATCATCACATGAGCAGAGCTTCAGCTCGCGGCGCCTTTATTTCACTGAACACACACATCACACGCATCGTTTAGATTGATCCGAAGAGTGTGTGTGTGTGTGTGTGTGTGTGTGCTGTGAGTCTCATTCTGGCTGATCCAGAACTCATAGAAGAAGACCCAGTTCAGGACACACACACACACACACACACAGAGGAGACAGAGGAGGACACAAGTGTAATACACACTGACCTACTGACACACACTCAGTCTCTAACTCAAACACACACACACACACACACACACAGTGAGGCTGATGGTCAGTAGCAGCAGGCCGATGTGCTGTGATGTTTCCGTGTGTGTAACGCTGCATGTTCCCTGACAGGAGTGTGTTTGTGCTTGCGCGAGTCTGAAATGGATCCTGCAGCTCCTCTCCTGTTTAACCTACTTAGCCACGCGTCTGTGTGTGTGTGTGTGTGTGTGTGTGTGTGTGTGTGTGTGTGTGTGTGTGTGTGTGTGTGTGAAGCCTGAGGATTTAACATTTCCAGCTGTCAGAGAGAATTAGCCGTCACTAACACTCGTTCAGTCCCCGTGAGTCACCGCTGCGCCACTGCGCTACACACACTCTCAGTGTGTCGCGCACACACACACGCATGAACACGCACACATACACATGATGTTACACACACATACTCTCATACATACACACACAAACAATGTCACACAAAAATTGAGAGACAAACTAACACACACATGATGTCATAAACACACATGCACACTCACTGGCAGACAGTGTGTGTGAGAGTATTTGTGTGTGTGACATTGTGTATGTGTATGTGTGTGTGTGTGGTGAATGCTTGTGTGTCTGTAATGAATGAATGTGTGTGTGACATTATACATCAGTCTTCATTTGTGTGTGTGTGTGTGTGTGTTTGTATAGTGTACAGTGTGGACTACAGTATTGTACAATTTCCTCCTCCTCCTCCTCCTCGTCTCCTCCTCCTCCTCCTGTGATGGCTCAGCTCTCCTCCACAGGTCTGTGTTGTTCTGCAATCGGGTTGTTGTTGGTTCTGCACGCGCTCAGAAGCTCTCCATGCTGTAAACCGGCGCAGAGTCCAAACCTGACATTCAGCCGATGTTTCTGTGGCAACAGAAGAAGAAGAAGAGGAGAGTGAATCATGTGGAGGATGAGGAGACGCGTGCGCACACACACACACACACACACACACACAGAGTTACTGCACAGAATAACTGAATTCTATGAAGCTGAAGGCAAAGTTACTCTTGTCATTATCATCTGATCATGCGGACGCTGTCTACAGAACCAGGAGTGTTCCTCTTGTATTGGGTGGTTTCCTCTGGACAGAGTCTCATTGCAGTGTTTGCGCAGCCCCCAGCGTGACAGTGTGGAGAACAGCAGGGAATAGAGACAGCAGTGGTTTCCAGATGTGTTTCACTGCAGACGGGATCATTTATATTGTTTGTTTTATTCTGATTATTCTTGCGACACATTTCAGAAACAGTTGTATCAGTGAAGCATTCAATAGTATCTGGATGCAGCCCTCATGATGCAAGCTGAGACTGCATCACACAGCGATGCACTGTCAGACGCTACGCACTCAATGGAGTGAGTGACGTCACTGTGAGGGGTGGGGTTAGGGGCGGGGTTAGGTGAGCGCATTAAAAAGCATTGGATGCAGCTCAGATTACACTGCACCAGGTCTGCAGCCAGACCCCTCTCAAAGCTTTGCTGTTTCTCTTCTCAACATTTAAAGACGTTCATGGACTGAAGACAGCGAGTGCTGAAGTGTGTCAGGGGTCATTCTGTTGCATTCCTTCTGCAAACAAGTCTGAAAGTGGGCAACAGTACGGGGTCTTTGTTGTTGCATTTTGGAAATGCGGCACTCAATCTCTATTGGAGACAGGTCGGGACGGCAGGCAGGCCAGAACAGTACCTGTATCTTCATCCTCAGCAGCAGGATCTGCATTGTCTTGTTGGACTCTGCATGGAGAAGAAGGCAGCATATTGAGCTCCAGAATCTCTCTGTGCTGTTCAGCATTACTGGAGCATCAGAGCAGGATCAGGCTACCTTTGCCAAGACACAAGGCAATGACACAACCCCAGAGCCGGGCTTCTGGACGTGTTGCTGGTGACGGTCTGGATGATGCTTTTCTTCTTTGGTCTGGAGCACACGGCGTCCATTTCTCCCAGAATCACTGGCTGTTTCTCAGTATGCGTTCTTCAGCGGTCTTGCGTCCTCATGTTCTCCTGAAACGTCATCATCAGCTGCCAAAGTTCAGTTCCAATACTCAAGACCGCAAGTACGAAGGACATGTGAAACTTCCCGGATGTGTTCTTGATATCGAGGATGCACTGATGCAGACTTGAGCAGCGAACTCGCTCTGGAAGTCCACGAAGTCATTGCGACTGGAGGTGGGAAGCGCAGCATTTATCTAGATTTATTATTAAAGTTCAGAGATTTAACTCATTTACCTCAGGAGTTTCCCTGAATGAAACAGTGAAAGTAAACATTACCATGAACATCTTAATAAAGCAATAAACACATTAAGGGTGTTTGTTTGCTGAAATTCGTATTAAAATCTGTTTTATTTATATTGTGCAGAGTATATTTATAATGTTTTTATGCAGAGTATATATTTTGAAAAGGGGAAAAATAATAAATGGTTGTATGAAGGCTGTAATGTTTAAATAATTTACCATTTAAAACGCGTGAAGGTCATGTGACCATCAGGAAGAACGCAGCATCTCAATTCTCACAGGATGCGTTCTCTGCCCTCGCGGTCTCCTGAGTTGGTTCTTCCGAGAACACCTGGCAGAACCGCACTCTACAAGAACACAAGTCCGTTTTCTGCTGTCTTGGAATTGAGAAACAGCCACTGCTTCACCTGAGCACAGGACAAGTCTCCACTGTGTGATGCTCCATCCCAGATGTTTATCTAACCAACCTTCTGTCTTGCTTCAATCTAACCCGCTCTTGAAGATCTCTAAACTCAGAGCTTCTGGCTGGTATAGCCAGCTGGGGCGTCGCTAGACCCCCATTTACTAGGGCACGTGCCCCAGTAAAAATCCCCAGTGCCCCAGTAAATGCTTTGAGATGTGATTTACTTCACATGTAAAGTGTATTTATTACGTGTTGTAATTCAAAAATAAAGAGGTTATTCTCTATGTGCAACGAACCAACGCTGGCGAAAGCAATGAAGTTTAATTAAAAAGCAAAGTGAGCATGTGGGCAGAAAAATAAACACACCAGCGCCTCACGCACCGCTTATGATGCGCCGCTCTGCTCCTCATTGCTCTGCTCCCGGTTGCAAACATGGATGCTGGAAAAATAGCTGCGCTGCTTATGCGCCGCTCATGCGTTGTGAAACCGGCGTAACAGTCTTCTATGTGGAAGTGTCGGCAGTCGGCACACAGTGAGTTCTGCAAGTCAACGAAACAAAGTTCCAGTAGTTTAGACTAAGCATGGCTCCCTGTATGAAGCAAAGAAGGAGGGATGAGTCGAGCAGGTCAGACTTAAAGCTAATTCTCGGCCATGAGTCGGGTCTAAGACAACACAACAGATAATTCTATAAACATCTTTCTCCGTATTATACAGAATTGGCTAGAGAATTTCATTCAAATTAAGTTAATATTCATGCAAAATATTTTTAAATTATCTTAGCATCAATCCAGTTGTGTCTTTAGATTGTTTTTCAGGATTAATTTCTGTTATTTATTTAAAATAATAATTGTACAATATCAATAACACTGTTATTTGTATATATTTGTTTTTTTGTTTTATTAAAGAAATTATATATATATATATATATATATATATATATATATATATATATATATATATATATATATATATATATTATTATTATTATTATCATTATTTTATTTATATTTATTTATTTTTTTTTTTGAGGGGGGTGTACCCCAGTAGAGCTTTATGTCCAGCCACGCCCCTGGTAGCCAGAATAACAAAGTCTACTAAAGGAAGCCGAGCCTTCTCATTTATGGCCCCTGAACTCTGGAATAGCCTTCCTGAGGCTCAGACACACTCTCCCAGCTCAACACTGGAGTAAAGACCTATCTCTTTAGTAAAGCACACACTCAATGCAGCACCTAGTGGACTTGACAAACCACCTGTAGGACACACTCCTCCTGTCCTAATGCACCAGGCGCTGTGTTAGCAACACGCAGATGCTTTACATGTTTGTTTATATAGCTGCTGCTTTCATTTAGAGCACTTCATTTTTGCATCTGGTGTTTAGATATTTGAAGCACACTGAGCTCTGAACACTGCACTGACACAGCTCCAGTTCACTACAACTCCTGTGTTCAGCTGCTGCCACACAATCTACAGGGTAGAGGCGCTGGAGAAACAGATGAGCTGGACTGAATTGATTGCCTTCGAGCCCAGAGGAGTCAACAGCGCTTCTGGACACTGTTAACATAGGGCTTTCTTTTGGCACAGCGCAGTTTTGACTGGCGTTTGTGGATGTGACTCTGTATTGTGGTGCTTGACAAAGGTAGTCCTGAGCCCATGTGCTGATCTGGCTTATAGATGAATGAGGACTCTTGATGCAGCGCCCCCTGAGGGGTCGGAGGTCACGGTTGTTCAGCTTAGGCTTGTGCTCTTGTTCTTTACGCACTGAAACTCCTCCAGATTCATTCTGTCTTTAATGCTGTTCTGCACTGATGAAGGTGAAATATCCACATGTCTTCCTCTCTATTCCGGTCACTGTTTCTGGAGTGTGCTGCAGCTCTGACTGACAGGAGAGGATGGAGATTCACACATGAAGTCAAGTAGAGCAGTCGAGTATTGTGTGTTCATATATCGTCTGCAGTCAAACACACGTCACAGTCAATCTGCAAATCTCTGCTCTCTTTCATTTGTGTTTTCCACACTCTGACAACTCTTCCTGATTTAGGGTTGTGTTTTTAACATTATTTTAAACACACACACACGCACGTGTTCTGTCTCCCGCAGGCTGACACAAACACATGTTTATTCTGCCGTCAGACACTACCTCATGGCTGTTTGTTCAAGAGACTCAAACACACTCATTTATTCCACTCAGATTCGTGGCCAAACGGGTAAATAAACACAGCCTGCGCCGCGCTCGCTTCCCTCACACTCTTACTGATGCTGTCGGCCTGACAGTGTGTGTGTTTGTGTGTGTGTGTGTGCTGGTTTACTGTTTTTTTCAGCAGACTTTATTCGTGGAGTTTTACAACATCAAACACTGTCCAGAAACACACACACACTCACACACACACACACACACACACACACACACATTCATACACACACTCACTAAGACGCACTTAGACACACTTTCGCAGACACACACTTATGAACACACACAAACACACACACGTGTGTCAGACTGGATTGGGCTCAGAGATTGTTTAATTTCCGCCTTTGATATGTTCAGACTGTGCTGCAGATTTCTGCTCGTCTGCTCCGGTTCCCTGGTTTTCTGTAATCCAGCAAAGCGATATCACATTTTATGGTGACTTAATAGTGCAACACACACACACACACACACACACACACACACACACACAGAGAAATAAAATATAACATCAAAATCACATTTCTGTAAAGCAGCAGCTCGTTTTTATGTGTCCGAGAGCAGCTTCTGCACAAACACACACACACACACACACACACACACACACACACACACTGCTGAAGATGAGGAAGATGATCAGAGTTAATCAGCAGAACAGATGCACTGTCAGACAGAGACAGAGGGGAGGGTACGATGATCTGCTGACCTTCATACAGAGACACAAACCATTTTAGGCACACATACACACACACACACCCTGAGCAGTGGTCATCATTAGCATGTGTGTGTGTGTGTGTGTGTGTGTGTTCACTCTCCGCCCGCAGTGCTTCACCTTTGCAGATGTTTACTGATGCGGATGGAGGAAGGTGCTGCATAAACAGGTCAGGTCTCATTCCCCTGGCTGCTACACACACACACACAGACTGACCTGCGAGCAAGGTGTGCACTAATGTGTGGAGGTCATGCGGGACAGCAGAGCAGAGCCTGTGCCTGTTTGTGTCTCACTCATAGAGGAGTGTGTGTGTGTGTGTGTGTGTGTGTGTGTGTGTGTGTGTGTGTGAGCAGGACCGGCTGGCTGTCAGAGTATGTAAAAGAGTGTATATTGATGAATGAAAATAAGATTAGACGAGAATATGCAGCAGAAAATGGAGAATCACACACACACACATACACACACACACACACACACACACACACATATACACACACACACACACACACACACAGCGCGCGCGCTCTCGGTGTTTCATCGTCAGCTTTTACCGGGGATGTGAGCGGCTGGAGCTGCTCCATCTCCGTCAGTCGCGGATGGCATTTTGGCATCTGACATTTAACAAACTTAAACGCAGCATTTACCTCTGAGCGACACCGAATCAGCGCATATTGCGGAGTCACGTGGCGCGGTGCCGGAGCGGCGGCCAATAACGCGACGCGGGAGGAGGCGCGTCCGCCTGTCATGCTGCTTTCAGGAACTGGAGGAGCAGAAGGGCGTGTGTGTGTGTGTGTGTTATTAATAATCAGCCGAGCAGAAAGTCCCACAGTCGGCGGACAGCGAGCAGAGCAGCACCGGAGAGACGCGGGTATTGGCGGAGCGCGCGGCCACAGATCTGACTAACCGGAGCTCTGACGAGGAGGAGTGTTACTGCGCGATCCGCCGACACACACACGGTAAGTGACGCGTTTATCGGTGTGTGTCCGCCTCGGGGTTTGACGGGGGATTTTCAGCATGTGTGAGCTGTGAGTGTGTGGATCTCTGTGTGTGTGTATGTGTGTGTGTGTGTGTGTTTGTGAGATAGAGAGAGAGAGCTGTGTGTGTGTGTTTGGAGGACCAGGCTTCATTAACCGTAGCGAGGCTTCCTGGTTTGTCATGTAATGATCATTTACAGCAGTGTGGTGTTTGTGTAACACGACAGATGTGTGTTGCTCTATTACCTCACTCTCTCTCTCTCTCTCTCTCTCTCTCTCTCTCTCTCACACACACACACACACACACATACACACACACACACACCGCTGCTGCTTCTCCATCCAGCAACTTTAGTCACAGTAGTTGACGCTGCTCGTCTGTTTCTCCTGTCTGTAGGGTTAATCTGAGGATCTTCTTCTGCCAGTGGAGCGGATGGCAGTGAACCCACAGCGCGGGTAATTCAGCGTATTATGAGGATTCTGCCTTTCGGTTTCAATGACGGGTAAGATGGAAACGCCCTTCTACCACGATGAAAGCGTTCCAAACTTTGGGCAGGTTCCAGAGTATGATCGATACCAGAGCCACAAGATGATGAAGAAGAGCAGCGCGGGGCACAGTTTCCCGGGCGGAGGCGGTGCGGGTCTGAAGCTGCTGCAGGGGCCGGCGGGCAGCGGTGTGGGGGGCAGCAGCGGTGTGGGCATGAGCTCCAGCACCGGATCCCTCATGCCCACAGCAGACATCAACCTGCTGAAGCTGTCCTCGCCTGATCTGGAGCACCTGATCATCCAGTCCAACCAGGGGCTGGTCACTACGAGTCCGGCTCCCGGCGGATCCGCCAACCCTTTCCTCTACCGCAACCAGGCCACCAACGAGCAGGAGGGTTTCGCGGACGGGTTCGTCAAGGCTCTGGCCGACCTGCACAAGCAGAACCAGCTATTGGCGCCGCCCTCGCCTACGCCCGCACCCCTGCAGAGCTCATACCAGCGCAGCCTGATGCCTAGCGCGGACATGCCCATATACACCACTCTGAGCAGCTACACCCCATCCCCGTATCCCGCCGGGCAGCTGTACCCGCACACCTCCGCCCACGCCACAGGGCTCCACCCTCAGAGCCGCGGGCCAGACGCACCACAGACGGTGCCCGAGGTGCCGCACCCCCCTGGGGACCCCTGCAGCTCTCCACCAGCACTCTCACCTATTGACCTAGAGACGCAGGAGCGCATCAAGGCGGAGCGTAAGAAGCTGCGGAACCGCATCGCCGCATCCAAGTGCCGCAAGCGCAAACTGGAGCGCATCTCTCGGCTGGAGGAGAAGGTGAAGGTGCTGAAGACGCAGAACTCCGACCTGGCCTCCACCGCCGGCATCCTGAGGGAGCAGGTGGCGCAGCTCAAGCAGAAGGTGATGAACCACGTCACCAGCGGGTGCCAGATCTCCGTCAGCTCCGCCAGCATGGGCAAGGGTGGAGACAGCGGCTGCTGAGGAGTGGAGTCTCTACCCAGACCTGGAGCTCTCTCTCTCTCTCTCTCTCTCTCTGGGAGGAGGAACACCTCCATCACCATCACCTGTTGATTACCTATACATCACCTCCATCATCTGTGCTCCTTAAAACTTGCACATGCGGAGTGTGTACACACACACACACACACACACGCACACACACACACACACACACACACACTCTCTGCAGCTGGAGGATTATAAAGGGAACCAGACTCAATGCACTTGGATTTTACTCTTTGTTTCGGCGCTGAGGAGGAGGAGGACTTCTGCACGCTCCGCACAGGGCATCTTACTGTTCCCTTCAAGAGGAGGCAGACGAGAGCTGTGTTTCCCAGAGACTGCGTTTATTTCCCGCTGGATGATCTTTATATGTTGTCGGGGTCTGTGTTCGTGTTTGTGTTGATCGTGCACTATTATGCAAAGGTTTTCCAAAGCAGCTCCTGCAGATGTGGACCAGAACAATCCCTTTACGGAGACGCTTCTGCGCTGGGCTCAGTCCCTCACTATCAGCACCACCGCGGATCGTTTGTGTGTGTGTGTGTGTGTGTGTGTGTGTGTGTGTGTGTGTGTGTCGGCTGGTTTGATATTGTGCAATTTGTGATTATGAGAAAAATATTTGATACAAACCGAGACTTCTCCAGGAGAAATACAGGACTGTTCGGTGTGAAGCGTCACACACACACGGCGGCGGCGGAGGAGGAGGAGGACGGTTCTGTGCGACGCTTTAACTGAAACCTTCTGGATTTGGGAAACTCCTGAGCATTCCGAGACCTTTTGCACTGTAATCTCCCAGCGGAGATGCCTCTGAATAGCGGTGCGCTCTCGCCATGATCCGATGAGGATGGGTTAACCCGGGTGATGGTGTGGGGAAGCTGCAGACAGGATTGAGCACAAGAGTTAAACCTGAAACCAGAACTAAAGGGCTTTGATCAATGGTACTTTACATTCTTTTGCCTGTTTTATTTTTTGTATCGATTATTAAGCAGTTTTATTTATACAGAATTTGTATTTATGTTGTTAGAGAGGAGAGGAAGGGTACTGTCGAATACTAGTGTCTCGCAGACACGCTACCTTCTGGAAACTACACGACTGCACGGCAGCCAGAAACATTAATGATGTGTAATATTGATCCTCCGCGTACAGCAGGACGGCCTGGACTATAACTACAGCTCTGTGTTCAGCAGACACACAGGAATAAACCAGAGAGCAGACTAATAATGATCGCAGTGTGTGTGTGTGTGTGTGTGTGTGTGTGTGTGTGTGTTGGAGAATCCTGCAGTCCTGTCAGCGTCGCTACACACAGTGCTGTTCGATATCTTTCTTACAGAAGATGACTTTATTTATATACGGTGTGATGTCCGTCTGCAGATGATCAGTAGAGGATGAACCGGCTGGAGAGTTGTCAATAACCCTGTGCAACAAGAGGATATTTATTTTTTGACACTTGAATAAGGTTTTTGATGTCATGAACATATTGTATTTTTGTACACAATTGTTTCAGACGTTTTGTGTGTGTGTGTGTGTGTACAGTACCTACTGTATTGCTCTTGATCATTCCCGATAGGTTATTTATTGAAGTGCTTGGACTGAGCAGTGTGCTGGTGTTTTCTTTAGCGTGTCCGTGTTGTTGGTGTGTGCGCTCATTCGTCCTCCTTGTGCTGCAGTTTTGGCTTCGAGTGAAGGTGGCTCCTGGGTTTGTTGTGTATCGTGCGCTCCTCTTCTTCGCTCTGTGTTCGGCTTTACTTATTTCTTTAGTCATATGAACATGTACTGAGAGTTTACATTGTGTGTACAGGACGACTCCGAGTGCTCAGTTCAATCAGACTCACACTAGTGTGAGGTTTACGTGTCGCCGTATATCGATGTGTATCGGTGTCAGATGCTGACGGCAGTTCGGGAGCCTCGTTTACTGTTTATTTCTGAAGGACGTGTCGGACGTGTGACTGCGGGGCGGCTGGCCTCGCGCTGTACCAGCTGGTGTATTTGCTCTACATAATAACACAGTCTTCAAATGCTGTTCATTGTTTTCTTTTTTATCAACAATAAAGAGTAGGTTTCTGAATGCGCCTGTCTGGTTCATGACACAACTCCTCCATACCGTAAATCAGAGCATCAGTATTGGATATTTACATCTGTGAGCGCGAACTGACATCACTCCAGGGGGAAACTAAACGACCCAAATCTAACACTGATCTATGCTCACTGGGGAAGCAGAACAGAATGGGTTTCCCAGCATCTGAGAAATGACTGTATTACTGTATATCACACACACACACACACGGCTCATGAAGACTTCAGTCATCCACGTCTGAGGCCTTTCCCATAAAGACCCACAACACTTCCAGTAAAGCAGCAGGAACGGCTGTCTGGGTCATTGTGAAAGTAAAAGTTGGAGGGGAATCTCTGTATACACACACACACACACACACACACACACACTCAAGCAAAGCTGAAAACCCAATGACACACACTCAGTCTCAGAGCTGCTGGCCAATGGGAACGTCCCTAACCTCTAACCGTAAACTTATATCAGTGTTTAGTGTTCATCAAGAGTGCTCAGTCATTTCTAACATCCCTGCTGTGTTTAGTGAAGAGCTGAGCGGTGGTCGAACAGGCGGATGATCAGCAGTGCATTACATCTGTTCCTCTATTATATGTACTGTATCCACTACACTGTTGTATCAGTGTGTGTGTGTGGGAGGGGAAGAGCTCTGTTCGTGTACTCAGACACACACTATTGAACTCCTCGTTCGACAGCACTCTCAGAAGATAACCTGAGCAGCCTCTAGATGTGATTTATATCGTCGTGTATCTGCTGAGGGAAGCGATGTCTTCAGGCTGCTGAATTCGCGCGGTTTCGGGAATGACTAACTCTCCACTTCCGCCCACCGCGGCACGAAAAACCAGCTGGGGTCACACACTTCCGGCCAGCGCTTCATACCCCAGTGAGAGCTCTCTGTATCGCGACACACACACACACACACACACACACACACACACACACACACACACACACACACACACACACACACACACACACACACACACACACACAGAGCGCAGTTTACTGACAGTACAGAACTCTCCACAGGTGTTTAACGCTCTCTGCTGCAGCGCTGCTGTTCTGAACTATCATATCAGGAGCGCGTCTGCGCAGGCGGGAGTGACGTCAGCGGGCGCGTGTGTTCGGCAGAGCAGGGTGTGGAGCAGTCCAGGGCGGATTCTCCGACACTCTGACCAGTCATTATTACTGGAAGACAGAGAGAGAGAGAGAGACGCTATTTAAAGGCACAGCTCACCCACACATAAACAGCCGTCATCATCCACGAGCTTCTGTATTCTGATGAACACTGCTGGACACCGCTGACTTCAGCATGTGTGTTTCCTACTGTGGTGCTCAATGCCTACAGGTGTCCAGCATTCTTCAAAGTATCTTCATCTGTGTTGAAGAGAAGAAAGAAACTCATAAAGGTTTACTAGAGGGAGAGAGAGTAATGCTGGCTGAACTGGCTGAGCTATACAGGTGTAAAGCAGAGCTCTTCTGTGTGTGTGTGTGTGTGTGTGTGTGTGTGTGTGTGTGTGTGTGTGTGTGTGTGTCTCACAACTCTTTAACGAGTCTATAGATTATTAATAAACACCAACAATAAAGGACATCCCTGATTAATCATAGCAGCGAGCACCTCAGCAACACACTCAGCCTTCTCACGGTCTCATCTGCTCATATACACGCTCATTTCCCCCAAAACACACACACACACACACACACACAGAGAAAGAGGGTGTGTGTGTGTGTAAGAGAGAGAGATCAGTGTAGTTCTGGAATATTTGCTTTGGGAGGGTT
Source organism: Danio rerio (assembly GCF_049306965.1). Taxonomy (NCBI): domain Eukaryota; kingdom Metazoa; phylum Chordata; class Actinopteri; order Cypriniformes; family Danionidae; genus Danio; species Danio rerio. The sequence goes on along the minus strand of NC_133180.1, from coordinate 609,750 downwards.
CGGGTGTGTAATCAACGTTGCAACATGTGAGTAGGAGGGACACACCTCCTCTAGGGCGTGTGTGTGTGTGTGTGTGTGTGTGTGTGTGTGTGTGTGTGTGTGTGTGTGTGTGTGTGTGTGTGTGTGTGTGTGTGTGTGTGTGAGAACAGACCAGACACGAGAGAGTCTTAATAAAACATGAGAATGGAACCGAGAGCCATTACACACACACACACACACACGCGCACAGGTGAAACGCTCGCGCATCGCCTTGGCAACAGCCGCGCTCCTGATCTGTGAAGCTTGAACTCAAGAGGAAAGCACCACACACACACACACACACACACACACACACTCGTCTTCCTGTAAGCCGTCTATGAGCGTGATTTCAGCCTCTGGAGGTGTTTTCCTCGTCAGTGTTCTGTCAGAGGAACAGGAGCTGCTGTCTGTCTGTCATGCTGAGATGCTCCTCTCCCCCTCCGGCTTCATCAGCAGTATCTGCAGTCCATCACCACAGATCAACAGCAGCATCAGGGCGATTGATGAGCGACTTCATTACAGATAAACTCAGTCCCCTGACTAGCGCTGTCTTCTGCTCATGCTGTTACTTTAATCCCGCTCGCTGTGTTTCTCCAGCTCTTCTCTGTCAAACGCAGGAGTTCCAGTGAAGCGGCGTCAGTCCAGAGTTCAGAGCTCAGCTCATTCATTTCCCTCAGCTTAGTCTCTTTATTCATCAGGGGTCGGCACAGCGGAATGAACCACCAACCATTCCGGCATTTGTTTTACATAGTGGATGTGATTCCAGCTGCAACCTTAGTACTGGGAAACACCCATACACACTCATACACTATGGCCAGTGTAGTTGTTCAGTTCCCCTATAGCGCATGTCGCCACAGCGGAATGAACCGCCAACTTATCCAGCATGTTTTTACGTAGCGGATGCCCTTCCAGCCGCAACCCATCTCTGGGAAACAACCATACAGACTCATTCACACTCATACACTACAGACAATTTAGCCTGCCCAGTTCCCCTATAGCGCATGTGTTTGGACTGTAACCGGAGCACCCGGAGGAAACCCACGCCAACACGGGGAGAACATGCAAACTCCACACAGAAACACCAACTGAGCTGAGGCTCAAACCAGCGACCTGAGTGCTGTGAGGCAATTGTGCCACCATGCCGCCTATCATAATTACTAGTAATGTTATTATGATGGATACTGCTTTATGGGCTGCACACACACACACACACACACACACACACACACGATTGACTCCATCAGCATGACTCAGTCAGTGTTGATGGTGACTCGCAGCTCCTCATGTCTGCAGTGCAGTTACGAGCGCACATCCCTCAGAGTATCCATCCTCACAGGCCATCTCTCAGACTGTTCTCAGTTCAGTCTCTCTCCACAGGATTAATCCACAGTGATTCCTCTGAAGCCTGAAGACAGAAGAAGAGCTGGAGCTGGAGCCGGCGGCGCAGCACAGAGAGAAGCCTTCACTATCATCATCCTCTACAAGAGATGAAGAGTTCAGAGCAGTCTGCATTTCAGGAAAGCATCTGGAAGGTAGGATTTCCTGATGTCCACGGCCGAATCTCATGCACTGTACACGCCAACATAGGTCATCAGCATAGCTCAGCATTTACTAGTGCAGTGCTCCGCATGCTCTGTTCACCAAGTACCACCTCAGAAAAAACATGTCTCCAGGTCCCATCATGATGAGCAGTATTGAAGTAGAGTAGCGTAGTAAAGCAGATACAGCCCAGCTCAAACCGTGGCAGATTCATTCCTGTTATTACGAGTATTTATTATTGTCAGCCACATTAAACATAAGCAGACTGAGCGTTCACACTGAGCTGCGCTTATATCTACAAAAGCAAACTAAACATGACAACATTCATTCATTCATTTTCTTGTCGGCTTAGTCCCTTTATTAATCTGGGATCACCACAGCGGAATGAACCGCCAACTTATCCAGCACATTTTTACACAGCGGATGCCCTTCCAGCTGCAACCCATCACTGGGAAACATCCACACACACATTCACACACACACTCATACACTACGGAAAATTCAGCCTACCCAATTCACCTGTACCGCATGTGTTTGGACTGTGAGGGAAACCGGAGCACCCGGAGGAAACCCACGCCAACACGGGGAGAACATGCAAACATAAACATAATGAATGTTATTGTATGTCATATTCATTTATAAATCATTTGTGATCAATTTTAAAACATTGTGTTTGTAGCATGTACATATGACATTTGATTCCTCCGCGCACCACTGTTTGAGAATCACTGCGCTAGTGCATTATGAACATCTGACTTCCTGCTGGTTAACATACGGCAGTGCACCGGCTTCATTATGAACTGTCCAACCACTGTGGCGACACTGTAGTGGGTAGAACTGTCGCCTCACAGCAAGAAGGTCGCTGGTTTGAGTCTCGGCTGGGTCAGTTGGTGTTTCTGTGTGGAGTTTGCATGTTCTCCCCGTGTTGGCGTGTGTTTCCTCCGGATGCTCCGGTTTCCCCCACAGTCCAAACACATGCGCTATAGGGGGATTGGGTGGGCTAAATTGTCCGTAGTGTATGAGTGTGAATGAGTCTGTGTGGATGTTTCCCAGAGATGGGTTGCAGCTGGAAGGACATCCGCTACGTGAAAACTTGCTGGATAAGTTGGCGGTTCATTCCACTGTGGCGACCCCGGATCAATAAAGGGACTGAGCCAACAAGAGAATGAGTGAATGACCCACTGTATTTTCTTTTCTATTTATAGATTGTTTATTGTTTTTTTAGGAACAGATAACCAGCGGGAACAAATCAAACTAATAAAAAATAATGTATACACATGTATACACACTTATATAGGCAAATACATCATTCCACACATCTATATCTATATACACACATGTATAATGCACCACTGCATTTCATGAACACAAACAGGTTCTGTGATTACAGTAACACACGCGTATTGTACAGTGTGACCAGGGTATGATCCTAAAACAGGGTTTTTCAAAGTCTAAGACAGTGGGCCTCACTTTTGACACAACTTATCCATTGGCGCCCCCCTCCTCCCAAACACACACGCACGAACGTGCACACACACACACACACACACATATATATATATATATATATATATATATATACAGTATATATAAAGACACAGACAGATGTCAGACTGTTAACTCACTTTTATCATCATTTGCATGAAAGTGCAATTATTTACAGAGTAATAACAAGTATTTTAATATAACGTTTTTAAAACTAGGATGATGGTTCAATATGAAAAGAACAGATCCAAGAACTGTCCATCCCAGTCAAAACAGTGGAAGTTTAGCGGGTCTCATGCTGTCATTAGCCAAAATATTTTGACAAACCACACATAAAGGTCGTGGTTCATCAGCTGGTCCTGTCCACGTACATCCTAAACTCAAATACTGATCATCATATCGTCGTCTTTTGGGTTTAATCCCTGAACTTGAAGGCTTTTGTGGCGAGGGGGCGTGGCCGAGCGCCGTGGGAACGGAGTGAGGCCACCGCGTAAGTGGATACACCTGCGGTGCGCACCTGCCTCAGATCCTACGGAAGGAGCTCTGGATCATAAAAGGAGGAACAAGGGCAGAGGAAGCCGAGAGAGGACCGGACCCGGACATATTTTACTTTTGCTTTCAGTTTGACGGCCGTCACTGTTATTAATAAATCATTTTAAAACTGCGTCGGTTCTCCGCCTCCTTCTTCCCGGCGGCCAAAGGGCCGTGAACTTCATTACAGCTTCATTACAGGTCTCAGAAACCGACCCATTGTATTAGCAGGCATATACCTGTATTGGCGGGCTTGCCAAACAGAAGCGAATTCACAGCTATGGCCTTCTGGGTAAAAAAGGTTTTCTTATATTTGAAGTATTATTGTTTTTGCTTTGTTTAATTAAAACGTTTAAATATAATAAAAAATACATATAATAATTAACCTTAATTATATTTTTATTATATTATATTTTTTTCCCGCGCCTCCCCTGACATGCTCTGGCGCCCCCCAGGGGAGGCGCGCCTCACACTTTGAAAACCCCTGTCCTAAAATAATGAATGCACTGCAAACCCAACAGTCAGCTTCATCAGAGTGAATGAGTGTGGTGAACTCAAACTGCACTGAAATGAACTGATCTGAGAAGAGTGCTGAAGGTGATGAGTTAGTTAAAGAGCTCATTACTGCAGCTTAAATGCAGTAAGTTCACAGAACTCATTAGTTTTCTAACCCAAATGGTTTGTAGCAATCGGTTTCCTCCAACAGTTTGAGTGGCCTGAACTCATCGGGTTGTGCAGTGTGAGGATATTGTGCTGTGTGCTTTACTGCGGTTGTACACTCAGAGTTCAGGGCTCACCGGTTCCACTCTCAGCAAATAGAGGAGTGAACAGACTGAGCAGGCCTACTGTGCTGGATGAGCAGATCTGGCCCTGCTCTGCGGATGTGAGGATGCCCTGCTGAAAAACCCAGCTTAAACCAGCCTAGGATGGTTGGGTGGTTTTAGCTGGTCGACCAGGCTGGTTTTAAAGGGGTTTTGGCCACTTCCAGGCTGGTTTCCTGTCATTTACATTAGGCTGGGAGCCCAGCCAAAACCAGCTATGTCCAGCTTAAACCAGGATGGTCAAGCTGGTTTTAAATGGTTTCAGCTGGTCACTTTCCAGCCCGACCAGCTAAGACCAGGCTGGAAATGGCTGGAAACCAACCTGGAAGTGGCCAAAACCCCTCTAAAACCAGGCT
>NC_133180.1:587500-595000 GCF_049306965.1 Danio rerio | reverse complement strand
TATACTAATTAAAGTATGTTTATACTTCAGTAGGACTTTAGTACACTTGACTAAAGTATACTTAATACCAGTAATACTTAAATTAGTGCACTACATTAAAGTACACTACAGAAAAAACATGCAAAAGAGTTTTATTAGTGTGTTTTTCAAAGGTGTGCTTTAAATGCTTTAAACATTAGTTGATTTTAGTACACTGTTTACATACTAATCCTAAGATTAAAATAAGTTAATATATAAAACATCTATTAGTAATGTTTTGTTGTAGAAGTACATTTTCCCAAAAGTTGTACTTAAGTACACTTAATATGAATGCATTATTATCACTGACACTTAACTTGATTTTGAGTGTGGTCATTTTAAGCTTTATTAAATTAACTTTATTAAAAATCTCCTGAACAAATGACCTCATTAAAAATGTTCCTCCCATAAGGTATTTTTGCACGTGTGGTTTATTGCACAGAAAGATGAAAGTGTTTAGATGAAGCTCAGATGCTGTTTTCTTTGTACACACAGAATCCCTTCAAAATATATTCTTTAAATAAATGTTTATTATGTTAAAAGCACATTTTAGATCAGCTTCATGGTGTCTCATAATAGCACAGTTGAGTACACTTAGATGTACTTAAGTTTATCTTAAAAAGTACTTAATACTAATTTTTAGTACATTAAAACAAAATTAGTTTGGGAAAATCGAGCACTTTTAATACAGTATTTAGCACACTTTTATACAATTTCTATATTCTTTTAATATATTACTATTATACTTTAAATTAGTCATAAATATATTTAAATGTTTAAAAGTAGGGTTCAAGTGTATTTCTAGTTGTAACTAAATATATATTTTAAATACAGATATAGCATGTTAAAGGCAGATTTTAGTTCAATTTCAGGGTGTCTCAAAATAGCACAGTTGAGTGCACTTAGATGGTGTTAAGTTTATCTTAACATATACTTAATACTATCTTTTAGTACATCAAGTACAAAATTAGTGTGTGAAAATAGAGCACTTTTAGTACATTACTGAAAAGTGTACTAAGTATACTTAAATAAAGAGCATTTTAGTGCACTTTTTTATTTACCTGGGTACTTAAAGGTTCAAGAAACCCTCGATGTTAACAGGTGTGTGTGTGTTGAGCATCAGTTCAGACAGCGTCAGCAGCTGTCAGCTGTAGTTGTGGGTAAACTGGATAATGTTGAGCTTTTGTCAGCTAATTTCAGCTTCCAGGTTTAACTGATTTTTGTGGGGAATAAAATCGGTGACGTAGCGCAAAACTGCTAGTGGAGTGATGACGCGCCGGTTTCTCATTAATATTCATAGCGGAGTTTTCTTATCCTATGAGAAGAGCCGGCTTCTTAATTATTCATGACTGAATGTGCTTTCCGAAGGCAAGACAGACCTGCCAGTGCCAAGCGGTGAGACACGTTGATGACTGGGTGAGACGCGTTCACAAACCCACGGCACACAGTGTTCAGCCGTTCATGAAGGCTCGTATGTGTTTGTTTCCGTGATCCATGCGGTTTGTTGCATGTTTTTCCCCATGATGCTGTCAGGGCTGATACAGCAAAGCTGTGTGTGTGCTGCAAGCATGTTTGTCAGGAGAGCAGTACGAGCATTGGAGAATGGCGGACGCTGTCTTTTATCAGGAGGTCGTTCACATTTAGACACATCGCCGTGCTGCTGTGTTCGCCTAAATCCTCCAGATGACCAGCAGGGCTGAGGGTTAACAGACAAGGCAAGAGACCTGCTGCATTCAGACCCGGGGATTGAGGGAGAAGTCCTCATTTATAGTGTTTATATGAACACCATTACCCTTATAATCATATAAACTGTGGTTGTGTGTTTATAAAATTACAAACAACAAATGCAGCAGGGCATTACATTGCTGTTTATTTCTTTGCATTTTAACTTTGAAGACTATAAACTCATGCCTCTCCTCACGGTTTGTGTCCCATTTTGTAATCCGACAAGGCAAGGCAAAATTTATATAGAGCACAATTTTACACAACCGTAGGTGATCCAAAGTGCTTTACAATCAAGGCCGGCGCGTATACAGAGGACGGCGTCTGCGACACAACCCTCACCACCCACGCCCTCAGTTATATCCACGTCTAGGATGGCAAAATAGAGAGGGCGGCGTCCGCGACAGCTCTCTTGACACCCCCCTCGCTTTCACTTTAGGGTTGAGGGCGGCATAACCTTCCTTTGCCTAGAGCGGCAGTTCAGCTTGCTCCGGCCCTGTTTACAATCAAATACAATTTTAAAAATACAGGGAAATATATATGTATAAGAGTAATACTGAAATAAGAAATGCCATGCATGCGTCACTCAAAGGCAAGAGAGTCAAAATCAGTCTTTAAGTCAGATTTAAAAGCATCCAATGAAGGAGAAACCCTGCTGTTCAGAGGGAGACTGCTGCAGAGCCGTGGGGCCGCAACACAGAAAGCTCCAGCACCTTTTGATTTGCAGCGAGACCGAGAGACAGACATAAGAAACTGGTCATGGGATCTTAACGGTCTACAAACTGAATAAGGCCTAATAAGCTCACTGACATAGGCCGGGGCGGAACTGTGCACTGCTTCATAAGTTGAGAGAAGGATTGTAAAATCACCTCTGTATTTTATAGGAAGCCAGAGCAATGAGGCGAGGACAGGGGAGATCTCTCTTTTCTTAGTTCCTGTTGTTAATCTGGCGACTGCATTCTGGACCAACTGTAGCCGAGACAGTGTTGACTGGGGTGATGTACAGAGAGTTGCAGTAGTCTAACCGAGAGGAGAGGAAAGCATGGCGCACAGTTTCTAGACCTGTTTTAGAAGGAAATGCTTTAACTTTGCCACCAATCTAAGCTGGAAGAGCTGCTCTTCACCACTGCATTTACAGGCTTGTCAAACTGCAAGAGTGGATCAAAGATAACGCTGAGAATCTTGGTGTGATTGTGCAGATTGTCATTTAGGACTCCTACTGTCGCTGAGTTTTAAATGAATGATTGGTAGCAGCAGGAGCTAATATTAACACGTCTGCTTTATTTTCATTCAGCTGCAGAGAGTTATTGGTCGTCCAGCTCTTAATGTGGGTTAGGCATGAGGAAAGGTGTTCTGATGATAACTCTTGCCCTAGTTTGATTGGATAATATCGTTGGAGATCATCAGCGTAGCAGTGGTAGCTTATGTCATGTTAGTATTGAGCATATAAAGAGACAATAATAGAATGTCAAGAATAGATCCGTGTGATCGTTAAACATGTGTAACATCACAGTTAATATCATATTAATATCAGTTATCAGCGCTGATGGAAGGTCTCCTAGTTTAGATCAACAGAGTGCTTTTGTAAGCGGTGCTTCCCAAACCAGGATGATGCGTACTGGCGTCATTTGCGTCTATGACGTTTCCAGGAGATGAACAGCTGAGTTCAATTTGTAATGAGTCCAAGCCTTTAAAAGTGATTGTAGTTTCTTGGTCAGGAGGGGTTTTTTCTTGGTTTTGATTGCAGGTGCTGCTGAGCCGCTGGCCAAGGCTATCGGGCCGGGACGTGGGCATGATGTTGTGCGCGAGCGAATGACTGGGAGGGATAATTGGTAGTGCTGGGGTTTCCCTGGACTAAAGTTTCGGTGGCCGCTGTTGACTTTCCAATCGCTGTATCCCACGTCCGGTAGCGGGTAAGCGGGCCAGCAGCACAGTTATACTGTTGCGGGGTCATTGTGTGTGCATTGCATTTTGTTCGCCGGGAGTTTGAGTGAGTTTGATTGCTCCCGGCGCTTGTACTCTGTCTGTGTGTGTGTGTGTGTGTGTGTGTGTGTGTGTGTGCGTGCGTGTGGGTGTGTGTGTGTGTTACGGGGATGAGCGCAGGCCATAGATATATACACTAGATATCGCATAGGGACCCTGAGCATGCATCAATAGCGCCGCCATATTGGTACAGTGCTCCCAGGACAAATGTCATTCAACCGCACTAGACAAGACCGTGTTATTACGTGAAGATGCGGGACTTTAGCGCTGTCTACTGGTGTAGTAACGAGCAAACAAAGAAAACAAAGCACAAAGGCAGAACATCTCATAGGTAAGAGTCAGTTTTTCAAGTTTTTGTATGTTCTGAACTTTTGTGCTAATCAGGTAACGTTATTGATGATAACAGTCACTTACTGCATTCACCATACGGCAAAGTAGCTCCAACTCGCACTAAACACTTATGCTATGCTTCGCTTTCGCTTATGCTAGTTTTGTTGAATAAAATCAGCAAACAATGCAGAAGAAATATGACAACGAGATGCTGCGCTGCCAGAAACTTATTGTCGGCTAGTGAAGGAGTCGTTCGGGGAATTCATTCACAAACGAATCGCTCCCTCCGTCAGTATGAGCAGTGAAAGCAGGAGAGGAGCTGTGTTTCAGGACATGATTAGATCAGATTTAACAGGGAGGGTGAATACTACATTTCTGTACACACAAACACAAGCTTTTTGTCAGGAATGCCCGTGCGGTCACTGATCCATCAATGTAGAAAAGTGATGTAAAATTATAATTTTCATAATTAGAAAAAAAAATTGCATACTAACATCTAGGAAAACTCCCGATCACAGAAATATGTGTATATGTGTATATCTCTGGCTTTGGATGGCCACAGTCCTCCACTGTACATTGGTCGCATTCATTTTAAAGGAGCGCTACCCTGTAGCAAGATGGCGGCGCTATTGACACATTCCGTCCAATAGACAACAATAGGCCAGGCGACATCTAATGTATATATCTATGAGCGCAGGCTAGCATCACGCTCTGTACAGGATATGTTAAATGACGACGGCTTGATATTTAGCTGGAGTGGTATTGATGGTAGCTTATGATTTGATTGCTGTGTGGAGTCTATTTATGGGTGTTATTTATACCTTTATATTTATGAGATTTACTGTGTGGTGTATTACAACTCTGGGTTGATGTGAAATGATGATGTGTTGCACAATTACGGTTGATACCCCTTGTTAAATGCCTTGTGGTGGTCATTTTAATTGTCTTACCTAATCATTTTTATGCAGTCCGCTAACAATCTTTACATCATGAACTTTGTGTCCTTTTGATTCTCTACCTGCTGCTCCCCTTGTGTGGAATTTTAATATTTGAGATTATTGTATAAAATAAAGTGAAACTAGTATTTAAATTAATTGAGTGTTTGACTTTTACTTGATTATTGTGGCCCAAAATAAATACTGTATTTTGTCCAGCAAAGAACTTGTGTTGTGTGTGTGAATACTTTATGCCCTTTTTGGGAGGGTTACACTTTACAGATCAGCCTCTCTGATGAACAACACTGGACAACACTCCCCTACAGCTGGTGTGTGCTGAAGCACTGGCGCTGTGGCTGCCTGAGTATCATCAGCTGGAGATGCTCTCGCGGTACTTTGATGACAGCGCCATAGATATATACAGTAGATGTCGCCTACCCTGTTGTTGTCTATTGGAAGGAATGTGTCAATAGAGCCGCCATTTTGCTACAGGGTAGCGCTCCTTTAAAATGAATGCGGGACCAAGGTACAGTGGAGGACTGTGGCCATCCAAAGCCAGAGATATACACATACACACATATATCTGTGATCAAGAGTTTTCCTGGATGTTAGTATGCAATTTTCTTTTTATATTACGAAAATTATAATTTTACATCACTTTTCTACATTGATGGATCAGTGACCGCACGAGAATTCCTGACAAAAAGCTTGTGTTTGTGTGTACAGAAATGTAGTATTCACCCTCCCTGTTAAATCTGATCTAATCATGTCCTGAAACACAGCTCCTCTCCTGCTTTCACTTCTCATACTGACGGAGGAGCGATTCGTTTGTGAATGAATCTCCGTTATGAACGACTCTTTCACTAACGTTAGCCGACAATAATACCAGTTTCTGGCAGCGCAGCATCTCGTTGTCATATTTCTTTTGCATTGTTTGCTGATTTTATTCAACAAAACTAGCATAAGCCGAGTGTTTTGTGGGAGTTGGAGCTGCTTTGTCTTATGGTGAAGGCAGTAAGTGACTATCATCAATAGCGTTACCTGATTAGCACAAAAGTTCACCCGTAGACAGCGCTAACGTCCCGCATCTTCACGTAATAACACTAGGCTCGTTTGACTTGGCCAAAATCTGCGCAGAATCGATCACCGGTGATCACCGCAAGATGCGTGCCGGTTAGAAATGTGTCCGCCTTGCCTTCGCCTCGCTCTGATGTCACGCTGACGTGCGCCAAAAAACTCTCGCGATCGCGAGGCGGGTACCTCGGATAGAGCAGTCGGCCTCAGTTGCTCTCAAAAGACTGCGCTACCAAAAGCATGATGGGAAACGACTGGCTGACGACACAGCTTAATGCTGATTGGATGAGACTGACACATTACACTTTATTATCTTGTTTTACTAAGGTTTATACCTGGATTTGTTGAATACATTTTTTGTATTTTCGTTGATAATTAAAAAAAGTCATAAAGAGCATTACATATGGTTATTTATTTAGATTTACACGCAAACAACAACAAAACACATCTTTGTAAAACATAACGTGACCTATCCAATATAACTAAATGTTATTAATAAATCATTAGGATGTGTGTGTGCTGTATTCTATTTCTCTCTCAGTCTTAAGTCTTGTTTGTTGTCATTTTCACTTTTTGTATGTTTGTGTGAATTTTGTATTGTAATTTTTATGCAGCATTAAAGTCAATCCAATATATACATATATTCAGAAATACAAAGATAATCAGACTGTTTTGTCATTATGCCTCATCTTTGTTTGATTTCATATGAGAAGTGAAAAGGGTGTAGTAAACAAGACACACACACACACACATATATATATATGTATATGTATGTGAAGTCAAAAGTCATGTTTAATAGACCAAGAACATTTCCACAGTTTTTCCTGCAGTCTAATAGTTTTTATTCTGGAGAAAGTCTTGGGCTGTTTATTTCAGTCTGGCTGGAGTAAAAGCAGTTTATATAGACCTAATAAGCTTGTCAATATAATTAACCCCCTAAGAATTTATTTGTCAAACAATCATTTGTCATGACCTGTCACTCAAAAGCATCTCGCTATAGCTACTTCATGTATAATGTAGCCAAATTAGGTTTCTTGAAAGCTTTCTTGCTGTATAAGCTGTTTATTTTGTTATTCTTTTAACGTTTGTTGAATATACAGAATTATATTTTTAATACACCTTTTAGTTAATGAGCTGTTCATCTTCTGTAATTCTGACCATCTCTGTAAAAACAGTGATATTTCTATTGCATCCACTCCCATATTAAAAATACTATAGTAATGTATACTGTAGTGCTTTTAAACCATGTTATAAAATAGCCTATTTAAATTGTATAGTTCTGGTATCACAACAACTATAAACACAACCCAATACTGAATAAACATGTTCAAAAATGCTATAATATTTACTATAAATCACCATAGTATTTTTTCATGAGGTCATTCGTCTGCGATAAAAAACGCGAACGAGATCTCCGCCACTGGTGACGTTTCCAGGT
>NC_133180.1:580000-582500 GCF_049306965.1 Danio rerio | reverse complement strand
TCACCATGACCATCATAATAAAGCAATACACACATTAAGAGTGCTTATTTGCTGAAATTCCTATTCAGATCAGTTTGATTTGTATTGTGCAGGGTATATTTGTAAGGCTTTATGCATGGTGTAGATACTGAAAAGGGGACAACAGTAAATCGCTGTATGAATGCTGCACTGTTTAGATCATGTGACCATCAGGAAGAACGCAGCATCTCATTTCTCACAGGACATGTTCTCACAACCTCCCGAATGGTTCTTCCGAGGTAACCTGGCAAGACCGGTGTCCACAAGAACACAAGTCTGCTCTCTGCGTTGCTGAAATTGAGGAACAGCCTCTGTCTTCTGTTTCTTCAGCTGATAGTGGATGTGCTGTTCTGCCCTCTAGTGTCCACTATGAGTCAAACACCTCCTACAGCACAGGTGCACACACTGTATTCTGTGGTAAAAAGAGTAGAACAGAAACCCTTTCCTCTACAGATGATGGATGCAGACGGACCATCATTAATATACATATCATACATTGTAGTGTAGGGGGCATCAATCTCATTCCTGGAGGTCCGGTGCCCTGCAGGGTTTAGCTCCAACTTGCCTCAACACACCTGCCTGGGTGTTTCAGGTATACCTAGTCAGAGCTTGAATAGCTTGTTCAGGTGTGTTTGATTTTGTTGGAGCTAAACTCTTCAGGACTCTGGCCCTCCAGGAACAAGTGTGGTGACCCCTGTTGTAGAGGATATGGTGAGGATGTACAGGGGTTGGACAGTGAAACTGAAGGCCTGCTGTTAGAGCGCAGTAGTGGATCAGTCTGGTGTATCTCCTCCTCCTCAGTCCAGCATCAGCTGTGTGAGCTGTTCTTCTTCAGAATAGTGTTCAGGTTACCACTGATGCTGCTGGAGGACAATCTTTCCTGACTCGCTCCTCCTAAACAGCCCAAAATGCTCAATAATGTTTAGATCTGGGTACTGTGCAGTAGAGGTCTGCATTTATGCAGCTGCATTGTGGAAGCCGCGAGACCCGATCAGATTTTTGGGGGTGCAGGAATAAATCTCGAAATAAATGTCAGGCTAGTCTGGTGTATGGGAGTCTTCTTCATGCGCCACAGATGCAGATGGAAAAGAATACCCTTTGCACGCTGTGATAACACCTTATCCTTATATAAGTGTTACCAGGGCTTGACATGAACTTGTTTGATCACCAGCCACTGTGGCTAGTAGATTTCCAACATTACTAGCCACTCGCCATTTTCACTAGCCACACTTTTCTTGATGGGAAAATATGTTTTATATGCATAAATCTGACTTTGACATGCTAAAATGACTTGATTTAGATCAGGGGTGTCAAACTCAGTTCCTGGAGGGCCGAAGCCCTGCACAGTTTAGTTCTTATCCTGCTCCAACACACTTACCTGTACGTTTCAAACAAGTCTGATGGACTCGATTAGTTTGATCAGGTGTGTTTAATTAGGGTTGGAACTAAACTGTGCAGAGCTGCGGCCCTCCAGGACCTGAGTTAGACACCTGTGATTTAGATGATGCCTTCTCATTCATTTCACTTCTTGTGTGTGTTGTGTATTAGCTTGCTCAGTGTGAATGAGCAAATGGGTTGTCACAATGCAATCAGTTTTTATTTCACACAACATTCCAGGGCTCACAATTAAGGATTTATCAACACACCAAATAAGTATTAGCTTTAATACTTATTAATTTAATAATATAGCTTTATAGGTTCACTTTTTAATTCAAAAAACTTTTCTTTAAAAAACATTACATTTTAAAAATAATTATTGTCATAAATCTAAAATATGCACAGTAATCTGTCCTTGCCAAAAGTCCCAGATCAGCAGTTAACTACACATACACAGGGGTAATCTCCTATTAAAGCAATGCTATTGTAAAATATATATATAATTAAACAATATTAACAAAAATAACAGTAAGAGAAAGAAAGCAGGTGAAACACACTGTTTGATAATGAAAGGATGATCACGTGCACATATGGGGAATTTGGGTCTTTTAATAATCAGTTCAATGATAACAGTGACCGCTGCTGCTTACAAAAGAATGTGTATTTTTTTATCTTGAGCTCTGGAAAGCAGCAGGACTGTCTGTGGGTCTGCGATCATCGCTCTTTGTCCAGTCTATTTCAAAGGAAACAGATCGCTCTAGTTGCGCTTCTTCTAGGCATGGTTGCTTTGCCTAAGTAAACGGGAGCGCACACGCTTTTTAACAGTCGCGCGCATCACATCACATTACCTATGCATGCGAGTGATCATCCTCTCGTTCGGTATTTACCTACTTTTTTGCTGTTTTGCTTGCGAGAACATAGTTATTTTTGTCAGTCGTGCTGCTTATTGATTCTAAGATCACATTTGCACGAATATTGGGCCATGCTTATTGTCGAACTCTGCTTTTAAGAAAACTACACTTTGTAGCAGATTTCCAACCAGCCGAAGTGGCTAGTGGAGGTGTCTGTCTAACCCGCCAGAGCTGAAATCTACCTGCATTTGGCG
>NC_133180.1:547500-575000 GCF_049306965.1 Danio rerio | reverse complement strand
CACACAATACCCACAAGAACACTCAGAATATACACAACAACACCCACAAGAACATCCAAACACCCACAACAACACCTAGAACAACATGCAGCAACACCCACAACATGATGAAACAACACACAACAATCCAGAATACACAAAACAACACTCAGAACACCACACAACAACACCTAAAACACAGACAACAACACCAAAACTCAAAATAACACTCAGAACAACACCCACAAGAACATCCAAAACACCCACAACACTTAGAACACCCATGACTACCAGTGGTGGAAAGAGCACTGAAAACGCACACCTGAGTAAAAGCAGCATTACTTTCCTAAAAATGTAGTGAGTAGAGTAAAAGTGTCTGCTGTAAATATTACTCAAAGTAGGAGTAAACAGTAGCCCTTATAAAAGTACTCATGAGTAGTGAGTATTACGCTGTATAAGGCTGATGCGTTTACATGTCATTTGTGGACGTGTGTGTAAACGTAACATTCTGTAGTGCGCTTAGTGATTGCCCAGCAGACACACAACGCCATCAGACGCTAATATTAGGTTAGAGTTAGGTTGTGATGTCAGGTGACCATAATTCAATGTCTAGCCAGCGTCTAAAGACAACGTTATTCTGATGTCCAATAATGATGTCAAATGACGTTGATATTTGGTTGATTTTAGGTTGTTAGAAAGTGACCAAAACATCTTAAACCAACATCATGTTGACGTCAGATACTGACATTTATTCATCAGTTAAGGCAACCAAAATTCAACATCTGATAGACGTCATCACAGTGGTAACGTCAACACATTGTAAAGCTGTGACATCATTAGACGTTGATATTTGGTTGGTTTTAGGTTGGATGTTGGACATTGTCATCGGGCTGACGTTGAGTTCTGATGTAAACCCGATTTTCATTTCCAAACAAAATGCAGCGTCTCCACAACATTAGGGTACAGCATCAATCTGACGGCATGTTGATGTCTTGTGCTGCTGGGTGTTTGAGCCCATTTGGGTCATCATACAGTAAACATCCGTCATCTTCTCATCAGTGACAGCATCTAAACCAGGGGTGCTCATACTCGGTGCTGGAGGGCCGGTGTCCTGCAAAGTTTAGTCCCAATCAGACACACCTGGGCTAGCTAACCAATCTCACACTAGGCTTTCTAGAAACATGCGTGCAGGTGTGTTGAGGCAAGTTGGAGCTGAAATCTGCAGGACACCGGCCCTCCAGGACTGTTTGGGCATCCCTGATCTAAACAGTCTCTGGGTCAGTGTGTGTGAAGACTCTGAACATCTTCTTGGACACTTGTAATGCTTCCAGACAGTTTGCTGCAATGTAAAGTGCACATGTGTTGAGGGAGTTCAGTATGATGTGATTTACCTTCTGTGTGTGATCTGATTGGACAGGAATCACAGCACTGACTTCTCTAATCCCCATAGACAAGAAATAATCCAGTAGTGCTGCAGGATGAAGGACAGCAGTGGAGTAACAGCACAGATACTGCACTAAACATGTGCTCAAGGGAAAGTAAAAGCACACATTATTACAACTACTGAGTAAAGTACAATTCCTGAGAAAAACTACTCGATTACACTAACTGGAGTATTTGTAGTTAGTAACTTTACTTTAACAACCAAAACACCCACAACATGATTAAACACAAGAGCCAAAACATTAAACACCCAGAACCCCCTCTCCCTGGGGCCTGTTTCAGAAAGCAGGTTAAGTGAAAACTCAGAGTAGTTTAACCCTGAAATGACAGAAACTCTGGGTTTTCCATTTTAAAACGGCAGGTTTGTTAAACTGGAGAAGGCAGGGTAAGTCAAGCCTGTTTCTAAAAGAGAGTTAACTTTAACTCAGAGTCAGTTACCGTGGTCACTTATTCTGTGAATCTAACCTGGTCCGGAGCAGGTTTATTCTCTAAACTCAGATTCTGTCGGTCTCCTCTCCTTTTTTAAAGATGAAGCGTGTTTCTCGCATTAGTCTTACATTTCCACACACCTATTTTAGAGCTCATTGTGGAAATGCCCATAAAAATGATTGATGGAAACATCATGATTCACATAACTGTGGAAAATACGCATAATAAAACATGTGCATAACTGAGTAGGTTAAACTTTTATTTGATCAGATGCACATAAACTACGAAGTGCACTTAACAAATTACAGTATGTACATTAAAAATGGTTTGTTAGAGATGATGATGAAAATGTGTGTGAAAGGACAAACCAGCAGGCTGAGCACACTGCAGAACATCTTAAATGGTGTTTTAGTGATTCTAAAATGCCTGAACTGTTTCAGTATTAGTGTATATTATTAATGACCTCCGAGCGTCTGGAGCGTGTCAAGATCTCCGCGTCTGGCTTCAAACGCCCCCACGTGTTCATTGTGTGTCAATTGTCTTCTGAGGCTCAGGTACATTAATTAAATAAAAAAATCATTGATGCAGCTTATTCTACCGCAGTAATTCTGTTTTTACTGTTGATATTTGGCGCAAGTTAATCAGGAAGTGACGATTGTGTTCTCTTCGACTCTTTGGATAAAAACGCTGCTTTATTTTTAGGCGTTATTCCAGTTTTGAACAAATTTATGTAATAGCCTATATTTTGATGGAAACACAGCTATTGCCTACATTTTTGTCACACACAGAACAAAGTCATGTACGAGGCTTGTCCTTTTTTTCATAAATAATTAGCTTAACTTTCGACATGCACTGTTACTAGATTAATGGGATTATTATTCTGTCTAAATTATTTTATTACTGCTTACCTTCTTAATGTTATATCAACCTCTATCACTTGATCAATATAAGGCAGACACACAAGTGCACTGTTAAATCTATTAAAACTGATAAACGTGTATAAAAGTTTAGAAAAAAGTATAAACGTCACACATTACATTACTTATTTTATTATATTTAAATGTTTAAATACTTAAAATTAAAAATTCTGCATTAACTTGAGCAGCTGTTTTCCCACGCTAACTGTCCCTTCTTCACTGATGGCTGCTTCTTATTAAATATATACACTCATATTTGCTATAACTTTGCATGAGCAGATCAAGTTCAGCCGGAGAAAGAAATGCTGATCTCTCTTTTTAAGATGTTGCCATGATCACTCGTAATGTCTGCGCTCCATTGATAATGCCTTTTTAAAGTCACGGTGTGCGCGCTTAACTCTGAGTTGATCTACTCAAAGTTGATTGACCCAACTCAGATCAGCTATTCTGAAACCGAAAACTCAGAGTTTTTAATCTCTCGCTAAATCAACTCAGAGTTCAAGTTTAAACTCTGTGTTGTTTGAACCTCCTTACTGAAACTGGCCCCTGATGTGACTCTGGTGTTTTGAGCAGGAGATGAGCTCCAGAGTGTGTCTGAGAGGTCTGAGACGGAGTTTATTTATTTTTTTAATCCGTGTTCGAGTGTTTCTCCATCAGGATGTGGAGTTACTGCTGCGCCACAGCTCCACCTGCTGGACACACACACACACACAGGAGCCTCCTCATCCGCATTTCTCCGCTTCGACTCCTCGTGTTCTGCACTGAACCGGTGTGTGAGATCTCTGTGGATCTGAACTCGTCCACATTCACTGAACTGACTCCAGATCTGCACTGATTCTGCTCCAGATCATCTCTTACTGACGCACTCATGCAGAATATCATCACTGCTGTGAGTACGCTCTGAATCTGACCCTGGTCATCATGTCTGAAGTGTTGCTCTGCTTTATGTTCTCTCTTCTTCATCTGTTAATCTGCTCTGACACACACTGTGCACCCGCGACAGGAACAACCCAGGTGAACTGAACTCAATCACTCAAATAAAGCCATGGCGAATTCTCAGACTGATGAAGAACAACCTTCACTTCATCAGTACACCCTGTTCCTCGTATCCTTCACAAAGGGATGTGTTAGAGTCTCCTGAACCGTGTGCGTGTGTGTGCGTGTGTGTGTGTGTGTTTGAGCTGACAGTACTGTTAAAGCTGCAGGTCAGTCACTCTGGGTAATGAGCAGAAGCTGCAGGTCAGCGTAATCAGTGTTCTGCGGGTTTAATCCAGCGGGCGGCTGCAGAATTAGAGTGTTTCTGCGCTCTGTAATCTGAGATTGGGGCTGAGGGCAGTATATATGCGGCAGCTCCTGTCATTATCTGCTCAGTCTGCATCATCAAACGCCCCGCTGGCCTCCTGACCATCTGCTGGCCTCCTGCGTGTCCGTCTTCTGAGCTCTTCAATGTCCTCGGGGCTCCTGTGGTTCCGTTGGGCTCCCGAGGGCCTATCTGCTAGGCTTCAGAGGGTCCACTAGGCTGACAAGGGCCTGTCTGCTGATTTTCCGAGGGCCCATCTGCTGGTCACCTGTGTTCCTGGATGTCTCCTGAGTGTCCCCTGGGCTCCTAAGGGCCTGTCTGCTGGTCTCCTGTGTGTCTTCTGCGTTTGCCCTGGGCTCCTGAGGGCCAATCCGCCGGTCTCCTGCGTGTCTCGTGGGCTCCTGAGGGCCGCTGCTCTGAGCTCCAGCATGGGGGAGGAGAAGGGCTCCCCGGGCCCCCCGCTGTGTGTGCAGTTGTTCTCGGCGGTGGCTCTGGTGTGTTTCGGCCTGTACTGCATCATTAAAGGCGTCTCCTTCGGCCTCTTCAACTGGTGGTACATTCTGGGGGCCGCGTGTCTCCTGGCCACTGCGTTCGCTGCGTTCCGTGTGTACGAGGTGTGTGTGGTGATGGCCGGGCAGGACACGGCACGCCCAGAGCCCTGACCTTAACCCTGCAGGACCCGCAGACACACACACAGATGATGAAGAGTGTGTGCAGAGCTCATCATCAGACGTCACTGTGTAACGAAGCTGTGTAGAGATGAAGACGGGAGGCAGAGGAACTGTTTAATGTGTTCAACATGAGTGTTCGTATTGTAAAACACACATGGCGGGGAGATGGAGATGGAGATGCAGCTTAATGCAGCGCTGCTTGTGCATTCTGAGCAGAGATAACGTGAACTAAGCCGCTGCTTAGGACTCCGCCGCCGCTAGGGGGCCTATAACACACTAGGGATCTTTATCGACAGTGCTTTAGTGCTTAAATATTGATACGTTTTTATTGAAAAAAGAAAAAATCATCATTTTATTAAAGTTGAAAGAGACGTTGTGTAAGACGTTCAATCCTGCGAGACCAACCGGTCACAACAACAACAACAACCACGCAAATCTGCGCTCAGACCTTGGCTTCTTTAACCGCCTCATTAGGATTGATAGAAATAAACTAATCTAACACTTCTCTTTAGATGCAGGAAAATGACGGGAAGAGACGAGCACAACAGCATATTTAGCATTGCTTTAAGTGCTGATGATGATGTTCAGGACATGATCTACTGGCACATTTACTGATTGGAGGCAATTGCAGATTGATAAAATGTCGACTGCTTATATTCAGTATTTTATGTTTTCCTGGTTTTACAGACCTGCTTTTTTATATAGTCTAAAACACATTTTACTGAACTGCAATCATGTCTGACATATTTTGCACACTGGCAATATTTTTCCTGAGACATGTTTATAAAGTTATTCCCTAGCTGAATTGATCTAATATGAGCTCTGGACCATGCATCTCAAAAATATAAGTACTTATTTATATATATACACACTGCAAAACTGCTTTTCTTAGATTTTTTTTGTCTCATTTCTAGTCAAAATATCTAAAAGTTCTTAAATCAAGAAGCATTTTCTAGACGAGCTAAACATATTGTCTTGTTTTAAGAAATAATCTGCCAAAATGAAGTGAGATTTTCCTTAAATCAAGCAAAACAATCTTATCACAAATCAAAAAACAAGATTATTTTGCTTCCCCCATTGGCAGATTATTTTGCTTGATTTAAGGAAAATCTCACTTTATTTTGGCAGATTATTTCTAAAATGAGACAATATGTTTTGCTTGTCTAGAAAATGCTTCTTGATTTATGAATTTGTAGATGATTGGACTACAAACAAGACAAAAAAATCTACGTAAGAAAAGCATTTTTTGCAGTGAGTGTGTACATATACATATATATAAGCCTTAATGTAAGAAAGAGGGAAGGAGAATGAAGGGAATACTGAAGTTTGTGTTTGGGTATTAACATTAATGCAGTTGCATCACTTTTTCAAATGTTTTTTATGAATATTGTTTAAATATTTACGTGATATGTTTTGCTTATGGATGTCATTATTCATGTCTTTGCATTGTATGATGTTACTTCTTGTTGTTGTTTTTTTAGTGAGCTCTGAGTGAGTTCAGAACGTATATTTTATTAATTGTATTTTATTTGATCAGTAATGCATTTCACTTTTGGTTAAGTGTTGTATTTAATTGCTTTTGGAACTTATAAAAAAAAAATGTAAAAACTCAACCTAGACTCTTGTATAGAATCTGTTTGCTATCCGCTTGTTAAGTGTGACGTCACGCGAAGCGGCTTCCGGCTCCAAGCGCTCTATTCAACTGAATGGGGAGACTCATTAAATGGTAATAATAAACGTTTACAAAGCGATTTAAGGCTTTCGAAAATCACGATGGCAGTATATATATGTCCATGCCTAATATCCGATGGCCAGAAAGTGATTAATTTTTTTATGAATTGTTAAATTTTTGGTATTTGTTATGCAGCAAGCCCAGAGATTGTTGTGTACGCTATGACTTTATATAAAATTAACTTTAATGTGTGATAGGAATAAAACGTGATCATAAGCGAATGATTTCTCCACTCAAATGAGTGGCGACTTGGACCCGGAAACAGCATACACACGTCACAAACACGTCACCACTTAACAAGCGGATATTAATATTGTATGTTTTAAACACTCTAGAATAGTGTCAAACTGTGATACACAGGCTTCCTTCTAGTGTTACGTGGAGGAATTGCTGAATCAATAAAGTAAAAGAATGAACACACAACATTTTATTCTAACTTTTCTAGTGCTTGTTGTGTATTCTATCATTTGAGGTTGTTTTCCTCCCCATGTTTGTTACGGTTGTTGGGGGCGTATGCTGTATTTTTATATCCCAATGTTGGCAGGTATAGTTTAATCGGATTTAATTTAAGTTGCAGTAAGCAGATCTAATTTCAAATACGTAAATCCAATTCATGTATTCAAAATACAGGTTAATGTTATCAAAGATATACAAATAAGTCATATATGCGTGCAACATATGTCTAAAAATGTATCACAAGGATTTATATGCTGACATACGGTATAGCCTGCATTTATGAGGTCCCAGAAGCACTTGCAGGTGTTGATGAATAGGCTACTATATGATGATACTTTACATTTAAGTACAGCAGTTTACTTTTTACTTTGTAAGTACAGTGTCATTCTTAATTAACTTTAAAAGCTCATTTTCATTTAAATGTTGTGTTTTATTTATCTTTTTTACCTGTAAGCACTGTACAGTGTTATAGCTCAAGTGGCTGACAATAATAAATATTCATGACAATAAGAATTAATCTGCCATGTTTGTAAATGTGTAGCTGCTCAAATAGGCCTGCTATGTATTTCAATACCAGTCATCATGGTGGTATTGGAGAGACTCTTTTTTTCTGAGGTGGTACTTGGTGAAAAATGTTTGAGAACCGCTGCTCTAGAAGAATGAAGAGTGGGAATCACTGATTCCTTCAATAAAGATAGGTTAATTGTTCATGTTTGAAGCTGCTAGTTGACAGATGCAGTGCTGTTACAGAGAGTTATTAAGTGGAAGAGGTCAGGCTTTACTGTTCTGCTTCATTGATTGTATTTAATAAGCAACATGATCATTGCGGGCTGGTTTGCATTGGCAATACTCCACTATTCAGAGCAAAGCAGGACCCTCAAACGTATAGGGCCGGGCCTGATTCTGAGACCCACTTTATATTAGATATATCACCCAGGCTGTGGAGATCGCTGATTTATGAAGAAAACTGACCTTAAACACACTGATGATGATGATGTGGGGTGCAGCTGAGAGTTTGACCCCCGTTACTGAAACCTGAACAGTGCTTCTGCATATATACCCTATAGTGCTAGAGCTCACACACACTCTATAATGCAAAACAACATTACACACACCTCACTACTGTTCTGGGTCAGTCGACTGCTGAAAACCCTGTTTTTAACCCAACAGATGCAGTTATTATCTAGTGTGAGTACCCGCTGCTCCAGCATGTGAGATGAATACACTCTTCTGTCATCATGACTGTGTTTGATGATCAGCCTACACTGCTGTATATGACCGTTCACTATACTGACATGACTGTAGGCCTGTGTGTGCTCATCAGAACAATAGTATCTGGATGCAGCCTTTATGATGCAAGCTGAGACTGCATCACTCAGAGATGCACTGTCAGACTCGATGCACTCAGTGGAGGGAGTGACGTCACTGTGACGGGTAGGGTTAGGTGAGCGCATTAAAAAGCATTGGATGCAGCTCAGATTGCCCTGAACCGAGTCTGCAGCCAGACCCCTCTCCATCAGAAACCGCAGCTCAGGCCAGGGGATCAGCGGGTGTAATGAAGACCCTGATGAGCTGAGCTGAGCCTCAGCGCTGTGTGCGCGCTTCACTGACCTCCTCTAGCCGGAGCTGCTGTACAGTGCTGAGGCGAGGGTTCTTCATCAGAGCTCCAGACAAATGAGCCAGCGGAAACACTGAGATCAGCTCCTCTTATGTCTGTAGAGCTGCGAGTGTGTGTGTTGAAGTACAGAGATGCCCCATTCATTATACAGCTCTTAGAGTGTGTGTGTAAAGTAGACAGCAGGGGGCGGGGCCTGTGGCAGCACTGTACCATAGATATATACATTAGATGTCGCCTACCCTGTTGTTGTCTATTGGAAGGAATGCGTCAATAGAGCCGCCATGTTGGAACAGGGTAGCGCTCCTTTAAAATGAATGCGGGACCAAGTACAGTGGAGGACTGTGCCCATCCAAAGCCAGATATATACACATACACACATATATCTGTTATCGGGAGTTTCCTGGATGTTAGTATGCAATTTTCTTTTTATATTACGAAAATTATAATTTTACATCACTTTTCTATATTGATGGATCAGTGACCGCACGGACATTCCTGACAAAAAGCTTGTGTTTGTGTCAAGTGTGCCGCAAGCCTGCGTTTGAGTGAAGGTTTCGGCCGTTAGATCGCCCCCTGGGGGCTGGCTGCAGTACAAGTCATAAAGCCCGCCTCCTCCGTGTTAATGAAGGAGACTTGAGCCCAAATAAAAAAATTATTACACTTGCAATAAAATGTCCGGAAAGATGGTTCTGGTGGATTAAGGCACTGGTTATTGTGCTGAAATAGGTGCAGATCTTCATTTTTGTAAACAGTTTGTTTTTAGCAGTAATTTAATGCTGGGCGTGTCATCGTGATTGACAGCTGTGATTGACAGTTTCTCAAAGCAGCGCGTCTGAGCTTCGGCAGGAGACTGAAGTGTTATTACTCGATTTCTGTGTTATTTTACCATGACAAAATGAGTTCAGCAGTAAACTACAGTTTCTGACATACATGATCTGGTGGAACACTGTTTATTCGCTAAGTTCAGGGCTTTTTTCGGGCTTTATTAGTTTGCTGATACACGCTTAACCACCCAGATAGCAAAATACACTCGGACCAGTTCCGGCTAGATTCTCCCCTGACAGAGACTTACCCCTCAGAGCTCAGACTGACTAATGTTACCTCTGCTGGACCTACTCCGGATGCCTGGACTCACTGCCCGATTCCAGCCCGAGTCAATCGAGCCAGATGCGGCGGCCGAGCGAACCCGGCGCTGCCGCATGCGAGCCGGAATCAGCCCGCGACGCCGCGAGTAGGTTATGCGCTGCTGCCCGGAGCTGGCGCGATTGAATATATAAAACCCTTATATTTGTTAATATTTGTGTTGATATGTCAGTAAACGCATGCTGAGAAGTTCAGGGGTGTGGTTTATTTTACATAAAGCGTTTGGTTGGAAGCTCGACTCTGCTCATTTTCGCGGCTCCTCTGGCTCCATCAGACAGTCCTTCTGCGCATGTCTGGCTCCAATTTCAGCAGTCTTTTGCAACAGTTTGTGCCCGTCAAGCAGGCGTTTTGCCCTCAAGGCGTTCAATGGGAAAAGGGGCTGCCGCGTCGTCCATATTTTTTTTACAGTCATTGGTTTGTGTGTACAGAAATGTACTGTTCACCCTCCCTGTTAAATTTGATCTAATCATGTCCTGAAGCACAGCTCCTCTCCTGCTTTCACTGCTCATACTGACGGAGGGAGCGATTCGTTTGTGAATGAATCTCTGTTATGAACGACTCGTTCACTAGCCGACATTAATACCAGTTTCTGGCAGCGCAGCATCTCGTTGTCATATTTCTTGTGCATTGTTTGCTGATTTTATTCAACAAAACTAGCATAAGCCGAGTGTTTAGTGCGAGTTGGAGCTGCTTTGCCGTATGGTGAATGCAGTAAGTGACTGTTATCATCATCAATAAAGTTACCTGATTAGCACAAAAGTTCAGAACATACAAAAACAGAAAATAACTTAATATTACCTATGAAATGTTCTGCCTTTGTGCTTTGTTTTCTTTGTTTGCTCGTTACTACACCCGTAGACAGCGCTAAAGTCCCGCATCTTCACGTAATAACACTCTTGACTAGTGCGGTTGAATGTCATTTGTCCTGGGAGCACTGTACCAATATGGCGGCGCTATTGACGCATGCTCAGGGTCCCTATGCGATATCTAGTGTATATATCTATGGCGCTGAACTAGCAGGAAATCTCGCGATGGCTTGGTTGCTTAGCAACTCTGAGGCGAGTGTTTGGTGATTCTATGCTCTTTGGCTAAACCTGAAGTTGTGCTTACCGTCAACACACCGTGTTTCCAGCGCAGTCGCAGGTAAGCGAGCGCGGGTTATTGTGTGTTCATCAGGTGTGCTCGTGTGGTTAATTTGAGCCGATCAGGAGGATAACCGCTGTACTGCTAGCTGATGCTAATGCTAACGCTAGCGGTTCGCTGCGGCTGCTCTGCGGGTTTCCCTCAAGAGTTCTTCAAGAGAGGAAGAACTTTATTCATTATTCTTTATTCATTATTCTTTTAAACTCAACAGCTTTAACATCTGTTTACTCGAGGCTCAGTCTCCGTGTTCTGCGCGTGGAGCTCAGTGTCCTCATAATCGAGGTGTAACTGGATTTACAGTCGCTCTTCTTCTTAATGAACGCCTCATTCAGCTGACACAAGCTCAGAGAAGCGTTATAGCTCATTATAAGCAGAGGAGTCACATGATCAGCCGAGGACTCGGTGTACAACAGTGTTCAGTCAGTCAAACAGTGCTGGTGCTGCTCTGGAGGCAGAGCCGAGACTCAAAGCAGCGGTAAACAACACACACACACACGCAGTAGAGCTGCACGATTCTGGCTAAAATGAGAATTGCGATTTATTTATTTTTTTGCCTAAAATAAAGATCAGGATTTTCTCGCGATTCTTTAGATGTGAATGAAGGTTAATATGAGTGCGCTATCATTATTGTTAATCTCAAACATGGTTAAACAGCAGTAGGCTTTGTGTAGCTGTACTGTTAAAATGCTGATTGTTGTATAGACTAGGAGTGGTGGACTTGAACAGACTTTAGATGTGTCCTGGTCACTAATGCTGATGATAATTCTGAAGTTGAATTATTGTGTTTGAGACATATGCTTACAATCTGTCGTTTTCTGCTTAAAATCTGTCACTGACGTGATTTTCGTGAATGCAGAACACTGGGTGGGTTTTTGCATTAGCCGGGTTTTGGATGCTGTTTGGGCTGGAGTCAGTCAGCTACATCTGCAACACTGTGCGCGCTCTCGGTTTCATTGTCATGGCTAAGAGCGGTTCACTTCCCGCGCGGCTCCCAAACCATCACTCTGTGCCACAAACTGATGTTATTCACAACTTCATTAACTTGCCTGTAATTCCCAGCATATGCAGGTTCTGTTCACTACAGTAGGCTTCATTCAGAGGCGCGCGCGCCCCCGGTGTTCCGGAGAATTCAGTTCCCCTGTTCCCCCATTCACAGCGCATGCGCAACTTTAGGCTGATTCCATGTACACAAATCATGACGTCATGAATTTGCTTCGCGAACTGAAACAGATCACGGTTGTTTTGCTGTATTTTCGTAAGCCCAGTGTTTATTTCATCACAGAGTTTTAAAAAAATTGCAATTATTTGCATGGACACCCGTGTCTATTGTATTGTTCCTGTTTTTAGCACGCGTTCGCTTGTTTCTTTCAAACAGTTGCCTTGTCGAAAAAATAAACCATAATACACTGCACAAATTATAGTGCGTTTTATTTCAGATAAATCACAGTGATACTTGTTGTTTTAAAAGACATATTTACGTAACTTGTCATGTATCTTCAGAAAGTGACTTTACATTAAAAACACTGGAGTACGGATTTTCCCGAAGCAGAGGAAAGTGTTACCTTCTGAGGATTGGAAAACACAATATACAATGCCCTTTTAACGTCAGACTTAAATCTAACAATTTTCTTAGATTTAAAAAACATAAATTAAATGGATGATGCATTAAATGAGTTTACTATTTGAACAACCCTGTACAATATATCTTATCAGCATTAATATTGCAATGTGCCCATCTGCAGTTGTCACATCTGCAATGTTGAGCAGCACATAAGTTCAGAGTACATGTGATTTGTGGAGTAGCTGCAGATTTTAACCAAAATTAAATTAAAAAATTATAATTTGCATGTGATTTTAAAGAGTTTAATACATTCAGGCACAATAAATTATAACTTTTATATCTTAAACAAATATTAATTGTATTTATTTTTTATATAAAGAAGACTAGTGTTATTTTACATTTGATTATTCAATTTCTGTGTTGAATGCTCCAAAAAAAAAAAAAACATAAAACACTGTGTATCTCAGCAGTTTTGTCTTTGCCCTGTTTATCTATGCTTGTAAATTGTTTTATGCATGATTCAATCAGTCCCCTACAAAATCATGCCAATCAATGTAAAATAATTAATTATTTTCTAACAGAGCTATTTAACCAATCTGGTGAAATTGTATTTATATCACAATATATAAGGCAGAACAACAAAAATTTTTCAATATTAGTTTTGTTTTGTTTTTTCAATATCGCACAGCCCTATTCTGCCACACATGACTGGTGATAACCACATCAATCACAGTCAATCTGAAAGATCATGCAGGGTAATTACCCACAACTGACTCAACATTAAAATAATGTTTAACAGCTTTTGTCAATTTAACAAGAACCAAAGGTACAAAATTGTTGAAAATAAAAAAGTACCCATTTACCCAAGCAGGTGAATGCATATGGTCATTGTGTAGTCCACAAAAATAACATAAATCACTGTAAATACACTTTTCTACACATATACAAGTTTAGAAATAATTATGCCATTAAAAAATGTTACCAGCATCATTGTAGTGCCTTTTAAATCCACCAAAGGTAATATATAGGAGTTAACACTTCTTTGGGCAATGTAAAAAAAATCCCACGCCTTTTCAATGGTAACACCCCTTTAGACATAGGAAAAAGTTTTCAAAAGTTATAAAAAAAATTAAGTCTATCTTTTAGTTGTATTATGTGCTGTATCCATAATTTTTGTTTAAATGCCCTTTCTGCAGATGAAAACTGTTGGAGACAATTATTAGATTAAAAAGACGTTATTGTATTGTTGTTTTGTTTTTTAATACAGAAACTTACCTTGCTTACAGAAAATCTGTTCCCATGTGTTTTCATATGCAGATAAGTGACAAATGTTTGCATTAACAGTCTGCAATTTTTAAACATTACAAGCATCATCGTGACTTACCTAAAACAAAAGACACTAATTTTGCAGTGATATTTTTCTCGACAAGGCTTATTTTAAAGACAATGCTTGTTTGAAAGAAACACGAGAAAACACGCACATTAACAACAAAACAATTAATGAGTGCATGCAAAAATTACAATTACAAAATATAATAAAACATTGTTTAATGCAACCAACATTGGGCTTGTTAATACAGCAAAACCAACACGAATTTTTTTTTCAAAACCAACACGAATTTATTCACTAGCGAAGCGAAAGCATGACGTCATTACTGAGAATTAGCGCATGCGCTGTGAAGGGGGGAACAGGGGGAACTGAATTCTCCGGAACACCGGCCTTCTGTGGTAACAGCTCACAGCCAGCAGCTCACATCACGTGTGATTTTGCGGTCGCAAATACATTACATGAAGACAGACATGACATTTTGGAGGTGAATTGTATCTTATAAATACAGCATGTGACTCTTTCATTTGGGGGTGTCCGCGTTGCTGAACAACGCATGTAAAACAGTGTGAAGACTCGCGCAGCCGCCTTTTCTTCTCTCCTGAACTTGAAAATATGATTGACAGAATCGAGATCGAGATATTTACGATTAATTGTGCAGCTCTAACACACGGTAAGCTCCAGCTCAGTGTCCTCTGACACACTGATATCGTCATTCACAGAGACACTGTTCCCTCATCACTGCAGTTCAGGCCTCCTCACGTCCATGATGTGCGGTATAGACCTCACACCCGACATGAAGGCTTTGTAGAAAGGGTTACGACACCGTGTGTGTGTGTGTGTGTGAGAGTGTGTGTGTGAGGCGCATTAATATGATCTGCTGGTTATCTTTAATCTGCTGACTTTCTGTCAGTGATGTCGGCTCAGCGGCCGGCGAGTCGCGGCTCATTCGGACCTGGAGCTGGAAGACCACAGACCGCCAGCAGAGTGGGCACAGCGGTGAGTGTGTGTGTGTGTGTGTGTGTGTGAATAATAAGATATGTTGAATAATTATATAATATATTGAATATTAATGTGATATTGAATATTATGATGTATTGTTGATATTTTATGTAATTATTAATATAAATATAATCTTTTTTATTATTATTTATTATTTTTTTTACTACCACTATTTACTGTGTGTACAGTTTTTTTTTTGTTTGTTTAAATATATATGTATGTTACTTTTTATGTAAGCTTGATAACTGCATTGGCAATACATTTATAACATTTGTCTTGCCAATAAAGCAATTATTGAATTGAATTGAATTGTGTGTGTTTGTCTGACTGTGTGTAGTGTTCTGTCTGACTCTCTCTCTCTCTCTCTCTCTCTGTGTGTGTGTGTGTGTGTTAGATGGCCCCAGGGACGGCCCGTCCGGGCACTAGAGGAGCACATCTGGCCACTCCTGGAGTTCTGTCAGCTCAGATTAAAGTGGCGGATCGTCCGGTGACACAGCAGGGCCTGAGCGGAATGAAGACGGGCATCAAAGGTGAACACACACACACACACACACACACACACACACACACACACTGAACTTTGTTTCTAAGATTTATTCATCAGATTTCTGTGACGGTTAACAAGCAAAAGTAAAAGAGACAATAACAGTACAAATAGAAGAAACAAATATATACAACAGTACAATATTGAGTAGTGGTGGGCGAAGTCAGGCTGCATGAAACACTGAAACAGCTTCAGCAAAGAACAGTTGAGCAAATTGAGGTATTAAACCCCACTTTGTAGGCTTGAACCTTCAAGTAATTTAGTGGAGCGGTTAAGGTTTCTGACTACTATGCGGGGATAGTGGGTTCGAAGCCAGGCTGATGCAGATGTTTTGAAATGCTTTAATACCAGTTGGTAATGCTTTGCTCTTGTAATGTTTTGTTTCAACATTGGTCTGACTTCCGAATAAACACTTTGTGAATTAATTTGTCTTGTTTTGGTCTTAAAACAAACAGGGTTGTTGCTGGATCAGACACTGTGGCCTGAAGTTATCAAGAATTATTTATATTATTCATTTAATTTCCCGTTTATGGCATTTCACTAATGTCTACCCAAACCCTAAACCCAACCATACTGTAAAAATATTGATTATTGTTTTACAGTGTTATAAAAATGATGCTAAATTGATGGCGTAACTGCAGCTGTATCCTATTTAGGCTACACCATAAAACAGAAACATGATTAAAACACACAAAACCATGATTTCGGAGTATTTGTACAAATCGGGATTCAAACCCAAAACGTCATTCGAAGGATAGTAACAGCGTGTACTCGCTCAGTCCACTAGGCCATATGAAACAGGGATTTTCCCCGACCTTGGCAGTCAAATGCAGATTCGCCAGGTCTCTAAGCTGATCGATGCTTTGAATCGCTTTAGTCACGTGACCAGGTGTTTCGAAACACTTTAGTCACGTGACCAGGTGTTTCGAAACACTTTAGTCACGTGACTTGGGTGTTTCGGATCATGCTTCGGTGCAGTGTTTCGAAACACTTCGGGATCTCGACACTGTGTCCAAACATCAGTTTCACGTCAGCCATCCCTAACATTGAGTAAACAGACAGCATTAATTTTACAAATGAAGAATATTACGGGTGAGTGCTGAGAGCTGAGGTGCAGCATGGTGTATTGGGCACAATAAATAATCATAATTAAAGAAAAAAGTAAAAAAAAAAAACATTTTAAAAGGGAGAGAAAAGGGAAAATATATGAAACTGAATAGGCCGGGTGGGGTGTGGGGGGGCACGATCTTCACACTTGGAGTTTCATGTCGCTTGTGCTATATCAGCTCTGGTACTCTTCTGGACGGTACAGACAACCTTTCATTCTACAGTCACTGCTTCAACTTTCTGAGATGTGACATGCTGCGAGAGTGACCGCCTACTGTCAGCACATTTCTGTGGCGTTTATCACAGTTTGGGTCAATATCAGGGAACATGTTTACACTTACACCAGGAGACTCTGTGGGCTACTGTGCATGACGAGCACATACAGATGATGAATGGACCTTGTGTAAAATCGTCGACCAGATGTCTTCCCAGCCCGAGTACAACACAAACGCTCAGAGGCGGAGGAGTGGACATGAGCGAGGTGTTGCAAATCTTAGAGATGTCTCCAGTTTAGGGTTGTAACAATATACCGGTATGACGGTTTACCACGATTTGAACGTGCACGATTATCATACCATGAACAATTGCATATCAACGGTTTTAACCCTTAAAGACAGAGACAGCCGCCCGCGGCTAAAAATAAGTATTGCTCTTAAATGTTTAATAACTTTTGATCCGCTGATCCGATTCATACAATTCAAAGATTGGCATAAAGTAGAGAATCTCAGCTTTCCAGTGCTATATCACATACCATTTGCAGACTTTCAGAGGCTCCGGAATCAGTGCGGTTACGTCATCAAAATTTGACAACGCTGATTTGACAAAGAAACGCTCGTCACTGTGTCTCCGGACAAACCAGACATCATACATTGATGCATTGTCCCTCCTCCATGCCCAGATTGGTTCAAACTCGCTATATCACAACGAATAAGCATAGGTTTCGCTTTTGTTTGTGGACCAACACTGAGCTTTTTGAACAACACGGAATGAGAGATAGGCATACATTTATGCGCGGCTAAATAAAACGCAAAAAAAAAAAAGTTTTGCATGAAATAATTCTCATAGTACTTTTGCATGCACAGCAGCACAGAAACATGACAAAACAGTGACACAGCAAAGACGAACTGCTGCTCTTGCTGTTTTCAAAAGACACAAATGAAGGTGCAGCTGTTTGTCTGCATTGCAGACAACCATATCCAAATCCATATCCACAGACAACCATATCCATGCTGGCACATAAAACCTAAGGATGTTCCATATTGAATCTAGTTTCGTTATGTAACTGTTTATAGTATAGTAAATATTTATATCTATTTTTTTTACTGAGGATTTGCACCATGTTTATTTGGACTTTGACACATTATTTATTATTTTCTTATTTTTTTATTTGTTCATTGTACAAGTGGACACATTCTCTCACCTTAGCGGTCAAGATTAAGTCCTGAAAATCTCAACATGCTTACATTTCTTCATCACAACCTAGACTGAAAAAAACAACGCTTTAAATACATGTTTACAGCCATAAACTTGGTATTGCACTTTTGGTCTCCCATTTATCGTGCTTATAAGGAAGGACAGTTTAAGTTTATTTTTGTCTAATCTTAAAAGACCCTGCTTGTTTATTCCTTCTAATTTAATTTATTAAAATGGGAGATTTTTCTGTTTATTTTTATAAAAGACTTCTATAGTTCTATTAAAATGGTTCTTTTAAAAGTTTGTTGAAATAAAACCTTTGTTCAGTCAGAAAACGTGTTCTTATTCTTTTCAGGGTCTTTGCTATGAGAATTACTATTTAATACCGTATACCGCGAAACCGTCAAACCGTGGTATTGTTTTAGACGATTATCATACCGTAAAAAAATCATACCGTTACAACCCTACTCCAGTTAGACCAGCATTATTATTAGAGATGGTCTTGATCAGGCCAGAGGGTGGTACCGCAGCGGCTGGAAAGTGTTTACGGGTGATATCCCGAATCTGAAATGATCTGAAAGGTTGTGGCTTTGGTAGACTCGACACTTGAGTTGGTCAAATGGTGCAGAACTATTATCAGAGTAGAGGTCTTTAATATAAGCCAGAAGCCTGATCATTAGATGAGGGAGGACAGCGAGGGTTATCGTGCAGTGCAGTGACGTCTGAGCTGAACCCAGAACTTACCTATACTGCCTATACAGCCTACGGTAATGGTGAAACCGGCATGGGTCAGCACGAAAGAGAAGGGAGTGAGGGAGCAGCACATGAAGGCCCATTTCAGATTGTCAGAATGTTGTGGGGCTGCTGTACTGCAGATATTATTAGAGATTATAGATACTATTTTAGTGTTTTTTATAAAGCATGATGGTAAAACACAAGCGGGGTTATGAATGTAATAAAACATGAGCTTGTTTGTTGTACAAATTCCTATTTTTATTCATATGGGGAGGGTTAGGAGGCCATGATGGACAGAGGCCAGTAGGCAGATTTGGCCAGGATGCCGGGGTTAAACCCCTACTCTTTTTTCGAAGGACATCCTGGGATTTTTAACCACCACAGAGAGTCGGGACCTCAGTTTAACATCTCATCCGAAAAACAGCGCTCAATCGTCACTATACTGGGGCATTAGGATTCACACAGACCGCAGGTTGAACGCCCCCTGCTGGCCTCACTAACACCACTTCTGGCAGCAACCCAGCTTTCCCATGTAGTCTCCCATCCAGATACTGACCGGGCGCAGCCCTGCTTAGCTTCAGTGGGCGACCATGTGAGAGTTGCATAGAGCTAGCTGCTGAAATGTTGTTACCCTTTGGTTTCAAGTGTGCTCCTGAAAAATCTCCGTTGAAGGAGATACCCCTTCTACCCCTTCCCCTTAGCCCTACACCAGGGGTCACCAATCTCGGTCCAGGAGGTCTGGTGTCCTTGCAGGGTTTAGCTCTAACTTGCCTCAACACACTTGCCTGGGTGTTTCAAGTATACCTAGTGAAGCTGCGTTCACACTGAGCTTTTCCTCCCAAAGACTTCCATATATATGCACGTCAATGTGTGAGACCGGAAACGCAGGGTCATGTGTCAAGTTTCTCAGGTTGCTGCGGTGCAAAGTTCAAGCTTGGTGAACTCTGACCTGCGAAATCGCATCAATTGACTGCGTGAGAGCAGTGGAGGATCAGAACATGACCTCTCTGTACAGAAATGTAAACATGGAGCAATCGCTCGCTTATAATAATGTCTAATAAGCTTGTTTAATCCCGCCCCTTTTCACAGCGCCACACGGCAGAATATCACATGCTCAAACTCTAGTGTGACCGCAGCTGAAGGCCGTGATTAGCTTGTTCAGGTGTGTTTGATTAGGGTCGGAGCTAAACTCCGACACCGCAGGGCACTGGACCTCCAGGAACAAGTTTGGTGAGCCCTGCCCTACGCCTTCAAGATAAAGAGAATTGGGATGGAGATTGGGTAAGGGGAAGGGCTTAGGGCCTACTCACACTCACACATGTCATCCGTACCGTGCACAGGCCCGTTTCCCGGATCGTTTGAGAAGTGTGAGTGCGCTTAATCGTGCTTAGGCACGGTTCACCTGGCCGGCTCTGGCCCGGTTGGAAGAGGTGGGCCTGAGCGCGGTTTACTTCACACCAAAGCCCGAAACTGAAAGCGAGATGTGACTTTAAGGGACTGTTTGATATGGATTTATTAATCATTCTTACTGTTCAGTGAACGCAAACTGCCGTAGTTTATTAAAGACACAAACCCCTCACTGCACGACAGCTGCACCTTCAGCAGACCTGCTCATTCCTGCAGCACGAGGGCTTCATGATTGTTTATGAGCGCCAAAAGTGGCGGATCTGTTCGGCGAAATATCTGACTGCGTGTCCCCGCATCCCTAAGGACTGTTTGGTGAAATATGTGACTGCATGTCACTGCATAGCAAACCACTGACACGATATAACTAGAGAAATCTCCACTGTGCTGAGCGAGAGCGCTTCTCACTGAACAGCGCAGCAGCGATGACGTAAACGTGCCCAGGCCCGACTGTAGTGTGAGTGTGGGCCGTCGGGGGAGACGGGAGGGGGGAACTAGCATGCTTTGGCCCGGTTCGAGGCAACTGTACCTAGTGTGAGTTTGGCCTAAGAGGGAGAATTGGGATTGGGCGACGCCTTGTCAATCCCTAACCAAGCAGGAGGTTCATCATTAGAAAGGCACCAGAGCAGCAAGTGTCGGATATCTGCAGACCAGTAATAAACCAGGAGGTTTGCTAATGCTCATCCACACAGCTCCTCATGTTTCTGTAATACGCCTTTTCAAAATCCAGGAGTTTCCCCATTGCAGAATAAATGAGGGAATAAAGAAATGTCTGGCATAAAGATGTGTCTGCTCTGTGGAGAGATGGAGAGCTGTGGGCAGCGAGATCACTCACTCTGTGCTTGACTCTTGCAGGACCCCAGAGGCAGATCCTGGACAAGTCTTATTATCTGGGCTTATTAAGGTGTGTATGTGTTCTGCCTATAACAGTGTGTGTGTGTGTGTGTGTCTCCTGGATGTGATGCGCTGGTAAATGTGCTGTGATTTACTTCAGGAGTAAAATAAACGAGCTGACGATGGAGTCCAGCAGACTGCAGAAGGACATCGACACCTTCAACCAGGAGAACTCCGTCTACCTGTCTTATGAGAAGAGGTGCACTCATCCCACACACCTGCAGACACACACACACACACACACACACACACACACATGACTGATCAGTAACACACACCGCTGCAGACTTACTAGACACACACACACACACACATGATTGATCAATGACACACACACACAATACTAACACATTTTTGGCTATCTGATAAGTGCTGTTCTGAGGTCTAATTACTGTGTGTGTGTGTGTCTGTTTCTGTGTGTGTGTGTGTGTCTGTTTCTGTGTGTGTGTGTGTGTGTGTGTGTGCACGAGTAGAGCAGAAGTCCTCGCTGGTGAAATTAAGGATCTTCAGGGTCAGCTGGCGGATTATAATACGGTACGCTGATCTACAGCACACAGAGCAAACCCTTCTGCTTAGGGTTGGGTGCCATTATAGCACCAGTACCTTTGTAACTGGTATGTACTGGATCAAATCAGCATATGAGTTTCGGTGCCTAATTTTGGTGCCACTGCTGCTGCGACACGGCCGTAAGAAGCATTAAGCGGTGCATCTAAGGCACACACAGGTACACGTGGTCACACAATCTCTAAACCTTTCACTCTGACCAACTCTGAGGAATACAGACAGGCGATGTCAGGCGTTTGTTCCTGTTGCCTAGGGAACGGACACACACAACACACGCAGTACAGCGCATTCGGTGAACGAGAGCGACTCTCGTCAGATCTACACGCGTCATCACGTTCATCAGATTTGCTTAAACTAAGTGTTCTGAAGCTGATTTTACAAGCAAGCATTCACACAGCACCGTGCGCACGTGTTCCCTGTCAGTGACGGAGCTGCGCGCATTAGCCTAGTTCCCCGCATTCGACAGAGGTGGACGCCCAAATTGACACAGGTAATAGCGATCTTAACACTTTAATATAGGAAGTGCTCGGCTATGCGGAGACCGTTATTAATCAGGAATCTAGTGCACATAGTTTCACGTTAGGAAATGCAGTCTTGAATTTACAGTCTGCAAGTGCCAATGAACAGATGCGAGACACTGATCAAGTGTAGTGTTCAGTCACGCTCATGTCAGTCATATTCAAGCAAGTTTAGTTTTGCCTTCATTCATTTTGATTTCCGTCTTCAACACATGATTGAGCTACGGAAGTTGAAATAAATAGTCAATTGATTTTGTAACAGATTTGTGGTGTAAATCAGAAATATACAGTAAATACTTCTTAAAGAGGCTAATAATACTGACCTTATTTTTATTTCAATTAAAAGCAGCTTTTATTCATGAAATAAACAATAAATAGAACTTATTATGACTCCAGAATCATTGTTTTTTTAGGAAACACTGTAAAAATTTTCAGAAACATGATTGTAAATCAATGGGAGGGCAAAATAAATTGACCACAGCAGTAGACCTGTCTGTTAAAGTGAACAGGTGCAGCGATGTGCCTTGATGTACGTGAATGTTAGAAATGTGTTCTCCTACACCAGTACAACTTGTCCAATAAACGAACATGGAAGATTATTTTGAGTTTAAGTTATTTAATTATCTTGTTCATGAAGACAGCAGACTGATGCATGAAAGAAGTATGTATTAATGTCATTCAAATATATACAATATGAACTGATGTTTACTTTAAACTCTAATTATATTCTTCTAGTAAACTTAAATAAAAAAGATTTTGTCAAATGAAAGATTTCTCTAGAGTCATCCACTTTAATTGTGTGGCTTAAAAGTAGCGGTTCAGGCACTGTTTTGGCACCGGCACCGTTTTAAAAGTATCGAGTTAGCACCGGTATCAAAATAAACCCAAACGACACCCAAACCTACTTCTGCCAGACATAGAAGTGTGTGTGTGTGTGTGTGTGTGTGTGTGTGTGTGTTTCTGCAGTTGGTGGACAAGCTGAACACTAACACTGAGATGGAGGAAGTGGTGAATGACATCATCATGGTGAGCAAATCAGCACTGGACACTTCCTGTTCAGCGTCCTGCCATTCTGCTGATGTTCTGCGCGTGTGTGTGTGTGTGTGTGTGTGTGTGTTTTCTCCAGCTGAAGGCGCAGAACGACAGAGAAGCTCAGAGTATAGACGTGATCTTCACACAGAGACGACAGTAGGTGCTCTGCAGAGTTTCTCCACTAGAGGGCAACAGACACACACACACACACACACACACACACACACACTCTCTCTTAAAGGCACAGTTCAACAAATAATACAATTTTCTCTAGTTTCAAACCTTTGAGTTTCCTTCTGCTGTTGAACACTAAGGGAGATATCTTGAAGAATGCTGAAGCCGGTAATTTGAACAGTTGCATGTTCCAGCATTCTTCAAATCGTTTCCTTTAGTGTTAGGCTTAGGTTAAAGGTTTAAACTACACTGTAAAATCACCCTTCATGTTGTCCTGACACACATGGATTACACTTCCTCAGTTGTTTTTACAGATTTAAGTAGATCGAACATTAAACAAGTAAACTGTCCAAAAAGAGTTGTGAATTCAGAATTAATGAAGAATTGTGTTGACGGAGCTCAGTTTAAATAGTAATGTGAGCAGGCAGCAGACATGATGAGTGCAGTAGAGGCGGAGTGAATGATGAGGAAATGTGTGTGTGAACGACCCCTTCAGTCTGCATGAACAATCCTTACTCTGTTCACATTGTGACGCAGTTCCTATAGAAACGGGACATTAAATGAGCAAACAGTGGGCGTGGCTTGTTTTTTCTACTGCAGGCTGATTGGTTGTGGTAAAGTAGGTGTGTCAGATCTGGCACTGTCAGCTGACTACATCAGTAGGGCTAGTTTTGATCTCATGGGGACTTTAAACCTGTTTAGCATGCCATGATCTGCTGTAATATAGAGATCTGTGTATCACTGTAGATAAAGTCCAAATATCAGCACCGGTGAGCCCATGGAGAAGCGGTCTGAGGATGGGAGTGAGGGTCTGTGAAGGCGAGCGAGCACTAGACACACACACACACACACACAGAGCCCAGGAGAGAGAAGCAGCACACACACATCACTTAAATATAGAAGAGCACTCACCTGCTGTGTGTTCACAGTCCAGCAGACCACACACACACACACACAGCTCCGATATCTTCATCTTCTGGATGGGTTATGTATTATTCATCGTCACTGCTCAACATGTTTTACCGTGGATAAGAGAGTAATTGTGCTGTGAGGCGTCAGTGATGATGGTCTGACAGGAGCAGTGGAGGATCAGGGCTGTTCTCCTGCTGTAGAGGAGCTGCACCACCTGATGTGCTCTTCAGCAGGATAACACACCCTCCACGCTCTCAGCGTCTCCTGCACGGCTTTATTGACCATCATTAGTGCTGTGTTCATCATTTTCTTTCATGGTTTTGCTCATTGTTGGCTCTTTCCTGTGTGTGTCAGGAAAGAGGATCTGATCCGGGCCGTGGAGGAGCAGGTGGTGCAGCAGAAGCGAGCGGCTCAGGACATCATACAGAAGATGAGTGAGGACAAGCAGAAGCAGTACAGAGAGATGAAGAGCAGCAATGAGGAGCTGCTGCAGGTCTCACTCCACACACACACACACACACACACACACACACAAGTGAGGCAGGTCAGCACACCTCAGGTGTCCTCCACAGGTGTGCTGTCCTGCTCTTCTGCTGACTGCATCTATATCAGTTTCTGTGCTCTGCTCTGCTTCAGGAGCTGGAGACGCATCAGGAGGAGCTGGACACACTGATGAGCAGGAGAGAGATGCTGGAGGCGGTCAGAACACACACACACACACACACACACACACACACACACACACACACACACATACACACACATTATGACAAGCTGTTTTCGACCTATTTTCAATTGTTGATCTCAGTATTACATTTTAACTAGTAACACCATTAACTCCTGATATCAGCAATGATGCCACCATAGCAGAAATACAATTGCTGATATCAAGAATTGATTTCTTACTAGTGAACATTTAAATTTTACACAGCAGAGATAGATTTCCTGCTAGTGCCAGCTTCTGTTCTTGATATCAGTTGTCAGATGGACACAGTGCAAATGTCTATTCTTGATACAACAGTTGAATCATTGCTGGTAAAACTGTAATATTTGATATCAAGAATATACGTGTATCACTAGTGGAAACCTGCTAAATGTGGAAAAAGGTTTAGAATCTGGGAGACGATCTGGCGAGTAAAGTAAAGGGTTATATCGTCAACATAAAGAGAGGTTTCATGACTCGTGTCTTCGATTCTTGTTGGAACAGTCATGGGATCTTGCCTTATTTGCTCTTTCTCTATAACCTTCAGCACAGGCTATAAGATAGAGGTGATAGAGGACAGCCCTGTCGAGATCCTCTGCTCACAGGAAGAGTTAGAGATGATCTGCCCTGTTTGAACCACGGCCTGAAAGCAGATATATAAAGTTTTATCATCTGAATGAAGTTAGAGTCAAAGCCAAATACTTTAATTAATAATAATAATTAATAATAATACTTTAATTTTTAATTAAAAATACTTTAAGTAACTCCATTCAGGCCTATCAAAAGCTTTTTCAGCGTCTAAGCTGAGGGATG
Source organism: Danio rerio (assembly GCF_049306965.1). Classification (NCBI taxonomy): domain Eukaryota; kingdom Metazoa; phylum Chordata; class Actinopteri; order Cypriniformes; family Danionidae; genus Danio; species Danio rerio. Next base: position 549,466 of record NC_133180.1, on the reverse strand, counting down.
TCAGATGTCTCAAAAGTAGAGAGAACATGAAGAAGACATCAGACATTGTCAGAGGCCTGTCTAACTTTTCTAAAACCTGTCTGATCTACATTAACAGGGTTTCTGCACATTTTTTAACAGGAAATTTAATACCTTTTAAGACCTTTTTAAGTCCTCTAAAATGAAAATTTAAGACTTTACCTAAACAAAAAAAAACAGGAAATGAATGATGTGGTGAAGCATTAGCGTGGCACAACTCGCCAGAGTCATGCTCAAGACAGGTCAAAGGGACGCAAAAACTTTTATGCCGAGTGCTGATTGACCTTACAACCCTGACAACAGGGCACCGGTCTCGTCAGTCGACCAACGTCTAAAGTGCAAGTGTAAGTCTCCGTTGCTGCGTTCACGGACTCATCAAACATTATGATGAAAGTGTTCTTGTTTGCTCGTGAATTAGTTTCTTCTTTTGGTATAGGGCAACACCAAATCGTGCTAAATATACTGTTTTGTCTCTTCCACATTGTACTCGCACACTCTGAGTCAGGGAACATTGCTGAACATGCTTATGGGCAAAGTACTTGCCTGCGACTACACATGCTTTTTGTGCTTCTCTGCTTTCATGTGTGAATCGAGCGCTTTGCGGCCCAGTGTCCCCAGTTTTATCGTCTTTTTAGATAGAGCACACCTCCCTTCATGATTACTGCCTGTTTTTTTTGCCACCCCCGATACTTTTCGTCCTCCAACCAATTGTCATCAAACAAACATTTGCCCATGCTTGCGATTTCGCAAAATGCCGTGGTGGCGAAGTATCAACGCAACGCATTCATCAATCACTTACTCGTATGTCACCTATGGAATGATGCAGGTTGCACCCACGAAGTGCTGCCCCCAAATGTTGCGCTGGTCAAATAGCGGTTAAAAAAATAAATAAAAAAGACGAGTCGGACATGAAATTGAAGATCTCCTTATGAAAACATTACAGAATTCAAGACATTTTCAGACCGTAAAAATTGAAAATTTTATTTAAGACATTTCAAGACTTTTTAAATACCCGCGGGCACCCTGCATTAATCAATTCTCCAATCAGTGGTTTCCTTTTTATTTTATGTCAAAAGCAGTTTCCTACTGTAGATTCATCAAAACTCTTCTGCTTGAGTAATATGCATCGCTAAAAGCTTAATTCAGGCATATTAAAATGCAATTTTCTCCATATTAAGATCAACAATCTGCATTACTGTTATCAGAAACTGAACTGCTGATATCAAGAATCAGTAAAGATGTCAATCCCTGATATCAAGAGCTTTCACCATGTTAATCCTGATATCTGCGTTTATATTTCAGCATGATACACGTGTATTTCTGATATCAGCGATTAGGGCAGGAATTTAGGACATCTAGAACGACTAATTTCACACTCATCATATCAGAAGTTAACAACACACACTCACTATGAAGATTAATATTGAATAAATAAATGTGTGTGTGTGTGTGTGTGTGTGTGTGTGTGTGTGTACAGGATCTCCTGCACTCTCAGGCTAAGCAGGCTGCCGTGTCTCTGCATGAGCAGCTTCTGGATCTGGAGAACCGGAGAGCGAGTCTGCAGGCGGAGGACAGGAGTCTGGGCTCACCACAGCACGAGAGAGAGCGCCTCCTCACTACGGTCAGCACACACACACACGCACGCACACACACACACACACACACACACACACACACACACACACTGAGTTCCGCTCCTCTGACTCCAGCTTTGCTCTTTTGCTGATCTCAGGTGAAGGAGAATAACCAGGAGATCGCCAGCATGGAGAGACAGTGAGTGCTCTCACCCTGCAGCTGTACACACACACACACACATACACACACACACAACGGACCGATCGGCACTGTCAGGGGCAGTTACCCAGCTGATGGAGGAGAAACACCAACAGCCAATCAGAATCCAGAACTGGTTGTGAACTGACTGTGGTTGCTGATTGAACTGATTGAT
>NC_133180.1:152500-155000 GCF_049306965.1 Danio rerio | reverse complement strand
GCGGCCGCTCGCTGTGTGGGGTTTTTGCGGGGTTGTGGTCACCGGGAAATGCGACGTGCTTCGCGGCGAGCCCGGCCGAAGAGCGGAGAGCGCCCGCACCGGCGCCGCCCTCCACTGTGAGAGAGCGGCGAGGGAGGCGCGTCGACCTTCGCAGGGCTGCCGGTGGAGGACTTTCGAGGTAGACCGGTCGTCTGAGTCCTTTTCCCAAGGAGCGAGGGAGTGCGGAGGAGGCCCGAAGGAGGCCTCGCTCTGCTGCGGGTCTGAGGCCCGAATCGGGGAGGAACCACCCTGCCCACAACGGTCCGAAGGGACCGGGCGAGGGGCCTACCCCAGGGGCGTCGTAAGTTCCCATCGGTCAGGTGACAGAACAGCAGGGCGCTGCTGCTATCGAAGTCACCCCCGGCAGTCGTTCCTGCTGAGGTGAGGGGCCCGTTTAGAAGAGAACGGTGCACCTTCTGGGGCCGTCGTTCTCCTCTAAGGTCTCCTCTAAAGACTTCCCAACAAGTGCTGAAAACCAAAGTCCACGAAGTTTCGCCTTCGCCGAAACCTCGATGGCAGGTCAGAGAAAACCGGGGTGGGGTGGGGGGGGCCCAATCGGCTGGTGGGGGGGTCCTCCCGCCTGGCGTCGACCCGTTCACGTGTCCTAGTAACCCAAAGTGTCCCAGCGCCCTGTCTTGTGCGTCTTGTGCGTGACTGTAGACATGCAGAGAGCCTTCCTCGTAACGTCCCCGGTGGATGTGTTCTGCAAGTGCCAGGCGAGCCCTCTCCAGGCCGAACATATTCCTGTTGAGCCTTAAACGAACGTCAACTCTGTGCCTTTTTTTTCTCTCTCCTTGAGAGTGAGGTGAATCGCCTTTTAGTTGGTTAAAAAATAAAAAAATAAAAAAAGTTTATTCAAGGATAACATCTAAACCCCCCCCACAATCCCCCCCCCCACACACACACACACACACACAGAGGGATTCACTTTCCAATAGAAAATGTATAAAACAAAAAAAAATAAATAAAATTTTAAAAAAATCCTACCGATGACCCCAGGCCAGCCCATCAGCTTCACTTTAAATAAAAAAAGAAAGAAATTTGTGAAAAAAAAAAAACTGCCGCAGACCCCCGGTCACCCCATCAGCTTCACTTTGCGAGAAAGAAAAAAAAAAAAAATTAGAGTTAAAAAGTAGACCCCCGGCCATCCCATAGGCTTCACTTTGCAAGAAAAGTAGTAGAAGAAAAAAAATTGAAAAAGAAAACTACCTGTCACCGCAGAACCCCGGTCATCCCATTGGCTTCACTTTGCGAGAAAGAAAGAAAAAAAAAACCGCTGACCCACAGCCAACCCACCAGCCTCACTTTGTAAAAAAAAAATAATAATAATTATAAACAGAGTATATCCCCGGCCATCCCATAGGCTTTACTTTGCAAGAAAAGTAGTAGAAGAAACAAAACTGGAAAAAAAAAACTACCTGCCACCGCAGACCCCCGGTCATCCCATTGGCTTCACTTTGCGAAAAAACAAAAACTGATAAAATGCTATATACATACCTACATATACATATATATATATATATATATATATATATATATATATATATATATATATATATATATATATATATATATATATATATATATATATATATTTGTCTGTGTGTGTGTGTGTGTGTTAAAGGATATATCATGCTTCTACCAGAAATATCCCAGAGACCCACCATCCCCCAAGTGAGACTTTGTCATCTCATTGGCTTCACTTGGCAAAAAACAAAAACTGAAAAAATAAATAAAAATACCTCGTCCCCCGGCCACCCCATATGTATATATATATATATATATATATATATATATATATATATATATGTGTGTGTGTGTAATTACATATATGTGTTTGAGGTAAAGGATCTATCACGTTTCTACCAGAGACCCACCATCCCCCAAGTGAGAGTTGGACAAGTGTGCCCTAACCTTAACCCAACCATACAACCATAAACCCCTAACTCTAAACCTCAACCTAACCCTAAACCCAATTTTAACTCCACACCTAACCCCAACCCAAACCCTACCCCCAACCCTAAATCCAACTTTACCCCTCAACCTAACTCCAAACCCTACCCCCAACTTTAACCCCACACCTAACCCCAACCCAAACCCTACCCCAACCCTAAACCCAAATTTAACCCCACACCTAACCCCAACCCAAACCCTACCCTAAACCCAAATCTAACCCTAAACCCCAAATCATAACCTCAAACCCTACCAAGCCTAACCCTAATCTCCAATTCTTTAAGAAAAGACCCACCATCCCCCAATTGAGTGTTGGACGACCATAGTCTCTGTGCCTTTTCTCTCTCTCTCTCTCTCTCTCTCTCTCTCTCTCTCTCTCTCTCTCTCTCTTGCAGGGTGAGCTGAATCGGCTTGACTGACAAAAACGAAGGAAAACCACCACCTCTAGCCAGAGAGCAGGAAAGCCATCCCCCAGCGAGAGTAGGACGACTGTGGCATGGTGCAGTGT
>NC_133180.1:127500-130000 GCF_049306965.1 Danio rerio | reverse complement strand
CACCAGCCTCACTTTGTAAAAAAAAAAAATAATAATAATTATAAACAGAGTATATCCCCGGCCATCCCATAGGCTTCACTTTGCAAGAAAAGTAGTAGAAGAAACAAAACTGGAAAAAAAAACTACCTGCCACCGCAGACCCCCGGTCATCCCATTGGCTTCACTTTGCGAAAAAACAAAAACTGATAAAATACTATATACATACCTACATATACATATATATATATATATATATATATATATATATATATATATATATATATATATATATATATATTTTGTCTGTGTGTGTGTGTGTTAAAGGATATATCATGCTTCTACCAGAAATATCCCAGAGACCCACCATCCCCCAAGTGAGACTTTGTCATTTCATTGGCTTCACTTGGCAAAAAACAAAAACTGAAAAAATAAATAAAAATACCTCGTCCCCCGGCCACCCCATATGTGTATATATATATATATATATATATATATATATATATATATATATATATATATATATATGTGTGTGTAATTACATATATGTGTTTGAGGTAAAGGATCTATCACGTTTCTACCAGAGACCCACCATCCCCCAAGTGAGAGTTGGACAAGTGTGCCCTAACCTTAACCCAACCATACAACCATAAACCCCTAACTCTAAACCTCAACCTAACCCTAAACCCAATTTTAACTCCACCCCTAACCCCAACCCAAACCCTACCCCCAACCCTAAATCCAACTTTACCCCTCAACCTAACTCCAAACCCTACCCCCAACTTTAACCCCACACCTAACCCCAACCCAAACCCTACCCCAACCCTAAACCCAAATTTAACCCCACACCTAACCCCAACCCAAACCCTACCCTAAACCCAAATCTAACCCTAAACCCCAAATCATAACCTCAAACCCTACCAAGCCTAACCCTAATCCTTTAAGAAAAGACCCACCATCCCCCAATTGAGTGTTGGACGACCATAGTCTCTGTGCCTTTTCTCTCTCTCTCTCTCTCTCTCTCTCTCTCTCTCTCTCTCTCTCTCTCTCTTGCAGGGTGAGCTGAATCGGCTTGACTGACAAAAACGAAGGAAAACCACCACCTCTAGCCAGAGAGCAGGAAAGCCATCCCCCAGCGAGAGTAGGACGACTGTGGCATGGTGCAGTGTTCCACCCAGCAGCAAAAGACCCACCATCCCCCAATTGAGTGTTGGACAACCATGGCCTCTGTGCCTCTCTCTCTCTCTCTCTCTCGCTCTCTCTCTCTCTCTCTGTCTCTCCCTCCCTTCCCCTCCTCTCTCTTTCTTGCAGGATGAGCTGAATCGGCTTGACTTTGACAAAAACGAAGGAAACCCACCACTCCTAAACAGAGAACAGGAAAGTCATGCGCCGAGTGAGAGTTGGAGCAGTGGGCCTCGACGAGGCTCGTGCAGTGTTCCAAAGAGCAAGAAAAGACCCACCATCCCCCAAGTGAGTGTTGGAACCACCAGTGACTCTTTGCCTATTCTCTCTTTCTAACCCCCCCTTTCTTACAGGGTGAGCTGAATCGGCTTGACTTTGACAAAAATGGAGGAAACCCACCACCCATAGACAGAGAGCAGGAAACCTATCCCCCAGCGTGAGAGTTGGAGGAGTGGGCCTCGACGAGTCTTGTGCACTGTTCCAAAGAGCAAGATAAGACCCACCATCCCCCAAGTGAGTGTGGATGACCAGTGGCTCGCTTTCTCTTGAGAGTGAGGGGAATCGGCTTGACTCTACAAAAAGAGGACAGACCCACCATCCCCCAAGTGAGTGTTGGAACCACCAGTGACTCTTTGCCTTTTCTCTCTTTCTAAACCCCCCCCCCCCCCCCCCCCCCCCCCTTCTTACAGGGTGAGCTGAATCGGCTTGACTTTGACAAAAATGGAGGAAACCCACCACCCATAGACAGAGAGCAGGAAAGCCATCCCCCAGCGTGAGAGTTGGAGGAGTGGGCCTTGACGAGACTTGTGCAGTGTTCCAAAGAGCAAGATAAGACCCACCATCCCCCAAGTGAGTGTTGGATGACCAGTGGCTCGCTTTCTCTTGAGAGTGAGGGGAATCGGCTTGACTCTACAAAAAGAGGACAGACCCACCATCCCCCAAGTGAGTGTTGGAACCACCAGTGACTCTTTGCCTTTTCTCTCTTTCTCTTTCTTCTCTCTCCTTCTTACAGGGTGAGCTGAATCGGCTTGACTTTGACAAAAATGGAGGAAACCCACCACCCATAGACAGAGAGCAGGAAACCTATCCCCCAGCGTGAGAGTTGGAGGAGTGGGCCTCGACGAGTCTTGTGCACTGTTCCAAASAGCAAGATAAGACCCACCATCCCCCAAGTGAGTGTKGATGACCAGTGGCTCGCTTTCTCTTGAGAGTGAGGGGAATCGGCTTGACTCTACAAAAAGAGGACAGACCCACCATCCCCCAAGTGAGTGTTGGAACCACCAGTGACTCTTTGCCTATTCTCTCTTTCTAACCCCCCCCTTTCTTACAGGGTGAGCTGAAT
>NC_133180.1:70000-80000 GCF_049306965.1 Danio rerio | reverse complement strand
CCGGGCTTCGGTTTTCTAAGAGGCTACCTTGGGGACGGGCAATTACGGCAGTTTCGGGTCCGGCCTAGATGCAAGGGAACGACTCCGTTGGTCGATCGTAAACATTTGGGTTTTGAATACTCTGCCATTACCCGTGTTGTATTCTCCAGATGAGAATATCAGCACTGGACAGTAGTCACACCGGTGCGCTATTACGGCGCTGTTATGGTGCTKTTTCGTAAGTGAAACCGTAAGGTTTCACCCGGTTGCCATGATGACCACCCGGGAGGGGCTCTCCGGAGGCTGTGRCTCCTCCCAAGTATTTCACCTCTGTACCATCGACCTCAGACAACGACGGTGGGGCGAATTCCCATCCCCCCGACAAGCACCGCCCTACGCYTCGATCCAGACTAGAACAGCCGTGGATCGAGTATGGGAGGGAGGGTCATTGGCAGGGTGGCGGGAGCCACCGTACGTCCTATGGTGTAGGTGTTGGTTGTGAGGAGGAGGAACCCAGTCCAGAGAACAGCAAATATGCGCCTTAGGCTTCGCACGGCTTACCCCTCACGTCACTTCAYCCTGCCAACCGTGTTCACCGTTGGGTTCTACGAGCGAGGAGGGAGGGGCAGAGCGTCACCGTGGGAGGACCCAGASAGGGGAACTTTGCCCRACCCCCCCCAAAGGATCTCCACCCTCTCCTCGCTCAACCTTATTAGATCCGATACCTTCTTGCTGTATCCCGCTGGGATTTTCATTGCAGGGATGCGTAAAATGTCCTCATGATGTCGATAGAGTACAGGAGCACTCTCCGACTCAAGAGTCTGGAGAAGACCTTCACTCTTTCCCTGCTCAATCCCATCAGTTCCAGCACTTTGGAGTTGCTGGCGAGCCAAAGTCCGCGTGCACCCAACGGAAACCCATGTATGTCGACCTTTCTTACGCCCAGCTCCCGAGCGATCGCTTCTTTGTGCGGGCCGTAATAGCTGACCTTGTCCTTTCCGGCATTCTGGAGGGTATCCGGAGCGAACTCGTACCTTACTGTGACGTCAATGACCAATGCCTCATCCCCGAGGATGAGTACCAGGTCGAGCCTTCTCAGTTCCCCAGCCGGAGTTCTGAAGGCCCATTCCTGGCGTACCTCCCAACCCCGGGTTTCGGCTTCGGCCTTCAGGAGGTCGCATATTTTGTTATGACGCCTGATTCTGGCTCCCTGCACCGCCGGACATTTGCCGAGGATGTGAGAGCTGGACTCCAACCGGGATGAGCACCGCCTGCAGGCCGCACCCGCTTTGCTCCTGCCCCTTTGCTGGAATTCGAGGGTGGGGTATACACATGCTCGCAGTTGTAGAGCGGCGATGTAGTGCCGCTCTTTGAACCCTGCCGGCTTCCTGAGCCATCCGTTAGCCACCTTGTTTCTGAAGAAGCCGGCTATACCCACACCCTGGATCGGCAGGCCCATCCAGTGTTGGAATTCTTCCAGTCTCCAATCGCTCGGCATTGGGCAGCGAGGTACCAGATCGTTAGCGACCTCCTCCCCTTCCTGGTACTGATTCGCCCCGAACACCCGTGGGAGCGCACTCTCCTCTCCCCCGGCCCGCATCCAGGCCTTTTTGAATTTCTGTTCGACTCGGGAGCCGCGCATCATGGCCTTCATCAACGGGTCCGATGAGTTGGCCAAGCGGAACATTCGTCTCGCCTGCATTGATGGGATGTGCCGAGTGAGCTTGCATATACCGAGGCCACCATTACAGTTCCTGGCATACAACAGCCCGTTGCAGGTTGACGGTGGAAGATGCAGCCATTTCTTCACCGCCTTCCTGATTGTCCCATCCAGGTTCTGGAGCATGACGTCGCCGGCCCCACCGTGATCAGCCAGGTAGAAGAGTCGCGGGATGGCAAACTGATTGAGAATGTATACCTTCTGTGAGGGTTTGAGCAGTGACTTCCCAATGCGCTTGCACCATCGGTCTAGTGCCACTGTAAGGTCAGGCTTTTCAATCCCCGCCCAAGGATTGACTTTTACTCCCAGATATTTGATGGAGTTTTCGATGTTCGTTAGCTGCAGGGCCTTGCCCCCCAGAACCCATGGGGGGCAGTCGTTCACTGTAAAGGCACCTCTGCAGGGCCTGACCATGAAACTGTGGCACTTTTTGGGTTGGACTGTGAGGCCGGTGGTTAGGCAGAATTCGTCTACAAGCGCAAGGTTGTGTGCCATTCCCTCCCACGAGCCCGCAACCAGTGCCAGGTCATCCGCGAACGCTAAAGCTGTCACTTTGTGACCTTCGGCCTCATACCCTTTGCCTGTGCGTTCGAGACTTTGGATGAGGGGATCCAAAGCCAGGTTGAAAAGCAACGGGGATAGGGGATCCCCCTGCTTGACACCAACCCTCACTGGGATATCTGGTCCCTCCCTTCGGCCTAACTCGACACTTGTGCAGCTGTTTGTGTAAATCTCCCGGATCAGATTTACCATGTGGGGGTCCACGTTCATCCGTTCAAGAACCGACAGCAAGTGTTCATGAGAGACGGTGTCGAACGCTTGTGCAAAATCGACAAACACCACCGCCAGTTGGCTGCGCTTTTCTTTGGAGTGACGGAGAACGCATTGGAGCAGCTCGAGGTTCTCCGAGCACCCGGGGCTCTGTCGAAACCCTCTCTGTCTGGGGTGCAACGGGCACGCCTCTGTCAATCTTGTGTTGATCACCCTCGTGAAAAGCCGCAAGACCATCGACCCGATGGTGATTGGTCTCCAGTTGCCAATCTCCATCGCCGCCCCTGGGTCCGAGGTCTTGGGCAGTAGCACCGTTCGACTTTTCTTCAAGCGTTCGGGAATGACACCTGTGAACCACCACATGTTAAACAGCTGTGTGAGGGTCTCGCATTCGGGGTCCCAGTTGGAAATGTCCCTTTTTCCAACGCCATCTGGGCCCGGTGCGGATGTATTCGATGCATGTCGGAGGCTATTTTGGACCTCGCTTATGGAGATTGGCCCGAGGAGGTGGGCGTTGTTTGCCCTTTCTTCCGTCCCAAATCGTCCCAGCCCGGCAAAGGGTCTTGGATTCGCCCATTTGCTTTTAAAGTGTTCGTAAATCACCTCTCCTGTGATTGGGCACTTTGTTTCACTTTTGCCGTCTAGGATGTTCGCGGCCAGGCGGGCTGGGTCTTTCCGGAACCGAATTTGGCAGTTGTGGTAGGCGCGGCGTTTAGCGAGTAATTTGAGCCGGCGTCCCCACCTGCCTCTCCTCCGTTTAGGCGCAACAAAAGTTACGGGCCTTCGGGTCAACCTCCCTGCAGGTAGGCCCTGCAGTGTCCTTTGCGTCGCCGCGTCAACCAGCTCAGGGAGCCGATCGTTGCCATCCAACCATGCAGCGAGAACGCTGTCGATCACCGTACCTCCGTCTCTCGTCGCCCTTACCCATCTACTGGCTACCTCCCGGAGCTGGTCCCGGAGGCCTCCTGCGGGCAGATTGGGCTGTGGTGAGAGGATCGGTGGATTTGCTGGGGGCTCGGACGGTTCTCTGGGCGTTCTCGCACGTCTGGGACGTTTAGGGGGGATCCCTTCCCCAGAGGGACCTTCCCCAGCGTCAGCCCTTTCGATTCCAGCTCTCCCCTCTCCATCTGTCGAGGTCCCTTTTTCTTGCCTGTCTTGAGCAATTCTTTTCCTATTGCGGATTTCTGAGTGGACGTGCATCTCATGTATACTACACGCTCTCCTTGTGTCAAATGTCCTATTGCATCCCTCGCACTTAACCACTTTCTCAGGCGGCTCGCCTGTCGGTCCGCGACATTTCGGAATGTGACAGAGGACGGAATGGCAACCCGGAGAGGTTTTTCCACATGATTCACAGCTGAATCTAACGGGCACTGTTCCGTGGCGAAATGCAAAGTGTCTTTGCACTTCCACCGCCGTGCTCGCCGACCCGCCACATAGGGGGCAGTTGAAGTCCCGGAGCGGCAGGATCACCACCACTCCCGGGTGCTCCCCCTGCTCCCCGTCCGCTATAGGTTCAGGCAGGGCTTGGGTGCCCGTTGGTATGGGGTTAGATGGTATCGGCCCATTGGGCTCCTCGACCGAGCTTTCGTCGTTTGGGCTGCCGCGTTGTGCGTTCCATCCTGCTGGTGTCTGATCACGACCTCGACGCCCCTCGCTGAGGCGCGTCAAGACAACCGAGCATTCTCGTAGTCCTAAGCCATGCGTAAGTGTTCGTTTAGCCTCTGGTTTGCGCTTAGGATCTCGCGTTACGAAAGGGACCCGACCCAAAGATCCCTCCGTGGCACCTTCTACTGGGCGACGGGCCATCCAGTATGACTTTCCTTTTGCTGTACTTTCCATGTTTTTAAAGAGGCGGAGGTTAACCCACTCCAAGGGTCATGGATCTGACTCATTGTCGTTAGTCACGCTATTGTCATTGCCGGATGGCCACTGTCGTACGCTCGTGATTCCTGGCCTGGAGGTCACGACGGGGGGATTGGGTAGGGGGGATTGTTCGTTAGGCCCAAATCGGGGAGGTTCTGGATCATCCCATAACGGATGAGTTTGACGTCATCCGGGAAGCTGCCTACCCCAGGGGCATAATCATCCTATCGATCAGTTTTAGYCAGGCCTCACCWGRATGGRCCCCCGACCATAYYYMACCCATCCACGGGTCATCCTCCGGAAGAGCTATCAATCTGTCAATCCTTTCCGTGTCCGGGCCGGGTGAGGTTTCCCGTGTTGAGTCAAATTAAGCCGCAGGCTCCACTCCTGGTGGTGCCCTTCCGTCAATTCCTTTAAGTTTCAGCTTTGCAACCATACTCCCCCCGGAACCCAAAGACTCGTGGTTTCCCGCACGCTGCCCGGCGGGTCATGGGAATAACGCCGCCGGATCGCGGGTCGGCATCGTTTACGGTCGGAACTACGACGGTATCTGATCGTCTTCGAACCTCCGACTTTCGTTCTTGATTAATGAAAACATTCTTGGCAAATGCTTTCGCTTTCGTCCGTCTTGCGCCGGTCCAAGAATTTCACCTCTAGCGGCGCAATACGAATGCCCCCGGCCGTCCCTCTCAATCATGGCCCCGGGTTCCAGAAACCCACAAAATAGAACCGGAGTCCTATTCCATTATTCCTAGCTGCGGTATTCAGCGGCGGCTGGGCGGCCTGCTTTGAACACTCTAATTTTTTCAAAGTAAACGCTCCGGGCCCCGAGGTACCGGACACCCAGCTAAGGGCATCCGGGGGGCGCCGGGAGGCAGGGTCCGGGACAGGCGGTGGCTCGCCTCGCGGCGGACCGCCAGCCCACTCCCGAGATCCAACTACGAGCTTTTTAACTGCAGCAACTTTAATATACGCTATTGGAGCTGGAATTACCGCGGCTGCTGGCACCAGACTTGCCCTCCAATGGGTCCTCGCCCATGGGTTTAGGATACGCTCATTCCAATTACAGGGCCTCGAAAGAGACCTGTATTGTTATTTTTCGTCACTACCTCCCCGTGTCGGGAATGGGTAATTTGCGCGCCTGCTGCCTTCCTTGGATGTGGTAGCCGTTTCTCAGGCTCCCTCTCCGGAATCGAACCCTGATTCCCCGTTACCCGTGGTCACCATGGTAGGCGCCTAAAGTACCATCGAAAGTTGATAGGGCAGACATTCGAATGAATCGTCGCCGCCGCGGAGGGCGCGCGATCGGCCCGAGGTTATCTAGAGTCACCAAAGCGGCCGGGGGACGAGGCCCGACCCCCGAAGGGGGAGCCCACGCCGCACCCGGATGGGTTTTGGATCTGATAAATGCACGCGTCCCCGGCCCCCGGGGGGACCGGGTCGGCGCTCGTTGGCATGTATTAGCTCTGGAATTGCCACAGTTATCCAAGTAACGGATGGAGCGATCAAAGGAACCATAACTGATTTAATGAGCCATTCGCAGTTTCACTGTACCGGCCGTGTGCACTTAGACCTGCATGGCTTAATCTTTGAGACAAGCATATGTTACTGGCAGGATCAACCAGGTAGCCCCGAGCAGAGTGGTAGAGGAAGAGAGCTCTTCCTCGCTCACGGGTCTCGCGCTGCCGCTCGCGCCCCCGGAGGGGGCGAGGGAGGCGCGGCCGCTCGCTGTGTGGGGTTTTTGCGGGGTTGTGGTCACCGGGAAATGCGACGTGCTTCGCGGCGAGCCCGGCCGAAGAGCGGAGAGCGCCCGCACCGGCGCCGCCCTCCACTGTGAGAGAGCGGCGAGGGAGGCGCGTCGACCTTCGCMGGGCTGCCGGTGGAGGACTTTCGAGGTAGACCGGTCGTCTGAGTCCTTTTCCCAAGGAGCGAGGGAGTGCGGAGGAGGCCCGAAGGAGGCCTCGCTCTGCTGCGGGTCTGAGGCCCGAATCGGGGAGGAACCACCCTGCCCACAACGGTCCGAAGGGACCGGGCGAGGGGCCTACCCCAGGGGCGTCGTAAGTTCCCATCGGTCAGGTGACAGAACAGCAGGGCGCTGCTGCTATCGAAGTCACCCCCGGCAGTCGTTCCTGCTGAGGTGAGGGGCCCGTTTAGAAGAGAACGGTGCACCTTCTGGGGCCGTCGTTCTCCTCTAAGGTCTCCTCTAAAGACTTCCCAACAAGTGCTGAAAACCAAAGTCCACGAAGTTTCGCCTTCGCCGAAACCTCGATGGCAGGTCAGAGAAAACCGGGGTGGGGTGGGGGGGGCCCWATCGGCTGGTGGGGGGGTCCTCCCGYCTGGCGTCGACCCGTTCACGTGTCCTAGTAACCCAAAGTGTCCCAGCGCCCTGTCTTGTGCGTCTTGTGCGTGACTGTAGACATGYAGAGAGCCTTCCTCGTAACGTCCCCGGTGGATGTGTTCTGCAAGTGCCAGGCGAGCCCTCTCCAGGCCGAACATATTCCTGTTGAGCCTTAAACGAACGTCRACTCTGTGCCTTTTTTTTCTCTCTCCTTGAGAGTGAGGTGAATCGCCTTTTAGTTGGTTAAAAAATAAAAAAATAAAAAAAGTTTATTCAAGRATAACATCTAAACCCCCCCCACAATCCCCCCCCCCCACACACACACACACACACAGAGGGATTCACTTTCCAATAGAAAATGTATAAAACAAAAAAAAAWAAAWAAAATTTTWAAAAAATCCTACCGATGACCCCAGGCCAGCCCATCAGCTTCWCTTTAAATAAAAAAAGAAAGAAATTTGTGAAAAAAAAAAAACTGCCGCAGACCCCCGGTCACCCCATCAGCTTCACTTTGCGAGAAAGAAAAAAAAAATAATAATTAGAGTTAAAAAGTAGACCCCCGGCCATCCCATAGGCTTCACTTTGCAAGAAAAGTAGTAGAAGAAAAAAAAATTGAAAAAGAAAACTACCTGTCACCGCAGAACCCCGGTCATCCCATTGGCTTCACTTTGCGAGAAAGAAAGAAAAAAAAAAAACCGCTGACCCACAGCCAACCCACCAGCCTCACTTTGTAAAAAAAAAATAATAATAATAATTATAAACAGAGTATATCCCCGGCCATCCCATAGGCTTYACTTTGCAAGAAAAGTAGTAGAAGAAACAAAACTGGAAARAAAAAACTACCTGCCACCGCAGACCCCCGGTCATCCMATTGGCTTCACTTTGYGAAAAAACAAAAACTGATAAAATRCTATATACATACCTACATATACATATATATAYATATATATATATATATATATATATATATATATATATATATATATATATATATATATATATATGTCTGTGTGTGTGTGTGTGTTAAAGGATATATCATGCTTCTACCAGAAATATCCCAGAGACCCACCATCCCCCAAGTGAGACTTTGTCATCTCATTGGCTTCACTTGGCAAAAAACAAAAACTGAAAAAATAAATAAAAATACCTCGTCCCCCGGCCACCCCATATGTATATATATATATATATATATATATATATATATATATATATATGTGTGTGTGTGTAATTACATATATGTGTTTGAGGTAAAGGATCTATCACGTTTCTACCAGAGACCCACCATCCCCCAAGTGAGAGTTGGACAAGTGTGCCCTAACCTTAACCCAACCATACAACCATAAACCCCTAACTCTAAACCTCAACCTAACCCTAAACCCAATTTTAACTCCACACCTAACCCCAACCCAAACCCTACCCCCAACCCTAAATCCARCTTTACCCCTCAACCTAACTCCAAACCCTACCCCCAACTTTAACCCCACACCTAACCCCAACCCAAACCCTACCCCAACCCTAAACCCAAATTTAACCCCACACCTAACCCCAACCCAAACCCTACCCTAAACCCAAATCTAACCCTAAACCCCAAATCATAACCTCAAACCCTACCAAGCCTAACCCTAATCYCCAATTCTTTAAGAAAAGACCCACCATCCCCCAATTGAGTGTTGGACGACCATAGTCTCTGTGCCTTTTCTCTCTCTCTCTCTCTCTCTCTCTCTCTCTCTCTCTTGCAGGGTGAGCTGAATCGGCTTGACTGACAAAAACGAAGGAAAACCACCACCTCTAGCCAGAGAGCAGGAAAGCCATCCCCCAGCGAGAGTAGGACGACTGTGGCATGGTGCAGTGTTCCACCCAGCAACAAAAGACCCACCATCCCCCAATTGAGTGTTGGACAACCATGGCCTCTGTGCCTCTCTCTCTCTCTCTCTCTCTCTCTCTCTCTCTCTCTCTGTCTCTCTCTCTCCCTCCCTTCCCCTCCTCTCTCTTTCTTGCAGGGTGAGCTGAATCGGCTTGACTTTGACAAAAACGAAGGAAACCCACCACTCCTAAACAGAGAACAGGAAAGTCATGCGCCGAGTGAGAGTTGGAGCAGTGGGCCTCGACGAGGCTTGTGCAGTGTTCCAAAGAGCAAGAAAAGACCCACCATCCCCCAAGTGAGTGTTGGAACCACCAGTGACTCTTTGCCTTTTCTCTTTCTAASCCCCCCCCCCCCCCCCCCCCCCCCCCTTCTTACAGGGTGAGCTGAATCGGCTTGACTTTKACAAAAATGGAGGAAACCCACCACCCCTAGACAGAGAGCAGGAAAGCCATCCCYCGWGAGAGTTGGRGGAGTGGGTCTCGACGASGCTTGTGCAGTGTTCCAAAGAGCAAGATAAGACCCACCATCCCCCAAGTGAGTGTTGGAKGACCAGTSGCTCGCTTTCWCTTGAGAGTGAGGGGAATCGGCTTGACTCTACAAAAAGAGGACAGACCCACCATCCCCCAAGTGAGTGTTGGAACSACCAGTGACTCTTTGCCTTTTCTCTCTTTCTAACCCCCCCCCCCCYYTTCTTACAGGGTGAGCTGAATCGGCTTGACTTTTACAAAAATGGAGGAAACCCACCACCCMTAGACAGAGAGCAGGAAAGCCATCCCYTCAGAGAGTTGGAGGAGTGGGCCTCGAYRAGKCTTGTGCASTGTTCCAAAGAGCAAGATAAGACCCACCATCCCCCAAGTGAGTGTTGGATGACCAGTGGCTCGCTTTCTCTTGAGAGTGAGGGGAATCGGCTTGACTCTACAAAAAGAGGACAGACCCACCATCCCCCAAGTGAGTGTTGGAACSACCAGTGACTCTTTGCCTTTTCTCTCTTTCTAAACCCCCCCCCCCCCCCCCCCCCCACTTCTTACAGGGTGAGCTGAATCGGCTTGACTTTTACAAAAATGGAGGAAACCCACCACCCCTAGACAGAGAGCAGGAAAGCCATCCCYTCAGAGAGTTGGAGGAGTGGGCCTCGAYRAGKCTTGTGCASTGTTCCAAAGAGCAAGATAAGACCCACCATCCCCCAAGTGAGTGTTGGATGACCAGTGGCTCGCTTTCTCTTGAGAGTGAGRGGAATCGGCTTGACTCTACAAAAAGAGGACAGACCCACCATCCCCCAAGTGAGTGTTGGAACCACCAGTGACTCTTTGCCTWTTCTCTCTTTCTAAMCCCCCCCCCCCCCCCTTCTTACAGGGTGAGCTGAATCGGCTTGACTTTKACAAAAATGGAGGAAACCCACCACCCATAGACAGAGAGCAGGAAAGCCATCCCCCAGCGTGAGAGTTGGAGGAGTGGGCCTCGA
>NC_133180.1:20000-45000 GCF_049306965.1 Danio rerio | reverse complement strand
ATAGTGTAAGTGATGGTTGTGAGGGGGACGAAACCCAGTCCAGAGAACAGCAAAAATGCGCGCTCACGTACGCATGTCTTACCCCTCACGTCACTTCATCCTGCCAACCGTGTTCACCGTTGGGTTCTACGAGCGAGGAGGGAGGGGCAGAGCGTCACCGCGGGAGGACCCAGACAGGGGAACTGTGCCCAGCCCCCCCCAAGGGATCTCCACCCACTCCTCGCTCAACCTTATAATTTCCGATACCTTCTGTTGACGAGTCAGAGCCCACTATGCCCCTCTGAAGCTCGTCTAGTCCGGCTGCCGCGGCGATCACACAGAGGTGGGAGCGACCGCACCCCAGAGCTGCCCAACGCCCCATATATTTCGCCCTCACCATCAACCCCTGGGTCGCGACAGCGGAGGATTCCCTCTCTCCCGGCATGACACCAACCCAGTACCCCGGGCCCCATACTGAAGCAGCAGCGGACCGGAGCAAAGGGGGTACACGACGGGAGAGGAGGAGCCGCTATAACGCCACGTGTGCAGGTCATGGCTGAGGGGGGCGGAGGACAGTCCGGGGAGCAGCCACACCCCCCATGTCACATCGACGCGCCAAACCGGCATATAGTGGTTGGGTACTAGGTGTGTGAAAGGGCCTAGTATATTTCTTGCATTTTAAGGGGATTTGGGGTGAACTTAGCCATAACGTTTGCTTAAAACGACCATTCTTTGTCCCATTTCTATGGAGGCTATTTGCAAAAATCTGGAAGCTGGATTTGTTCTAGTTGCATTGCCCTGGCATGCTACAACTGTCTTGTAGCTGCTCCGATTAGTCAGAGGGTGGGAGTCTTTCGCTCGCTGTCTTGTGTTCGGCAATATATCGCTTATTTCTTAATTGCCTTTGGGCCTCTTTACAGTCACCGTTCCCTAGAGGCCATTGTTGCCTACACCCTTTTCAGTTGAACTTTGTCCAGCTCCATTGATTGCATTACTCAATCGCCCTGCCGCCCTTCCAGTTGCCTCTTTGGTCGCATTTGTTCACCCCACTCCCAGCCTATTATCTCTGTATCCGTTCCAGCTTCATGCGTTAGGCCCAGGTCAGGGAGGTTCTGGTCATTCCATAATGGATGACTGTGACATCATCCGGGAAGCCGCCTACCCTAGGGGCATAATCGTCCTATCGATCAGTTTTAACCAGGCCTCACCTGGATGGGCCCTCGACTATACCCAACCCATCCACGGGTCATCCTCCGGAAGAGCTATCAATCTGTCAATCCTTTCCGTGTCCGGGCCGGGTGAGGTTTCCCGTGTTGAGTCAAATTAAGCCGCAGGCTCCACTCCTGGTGGTGCCCTTCCGTCAATTCCTTTAAGTTTCAGCTTTGCAACCATACTCCCCCCGGAACCCAAAGACTCGTGGTTTCCCGCACGCTGCCCGGCGGGTCATGGGAATAACGCCGCCGGATCGCGGGTCGGCATCGTTTACGGTCGGAACTACGACGGTATCTGATCGTCTTCGAACCTCCGACTTTCGTTCTTGATTAATGAAAACATTCTTGGCAAATGCTTTCGCTTTCGTCCGTCTTGCGCCGGTCCAAGAATTTCACCTCTAGCGGCGCAATACGAATGCCCCCGGCCGTCCCTCTCAATCATGGCCCCGGGTTCCAGAAACCCACAAAATAGAACCGGAGTCCTATTCCATTATTCCTAGCTGCGGTATTCAGCGGCGGCTGGGCGGCCTGCTTTGAACACTCTAATTTTTTCAAAGTAAACGCTCCGGGCCCCGAGGTACCGGACACCCAGCTAAGGGCATCCGGGGGGCGCCGGGAGGCAGGGTCCGGGACAGGCGGTGGCTCGCCTCGCGGCGGACCGCCAGCCCACTCCCGAGATCCAACTACGAGCTTTTTAACTGCAGCAACTTTAATATACGCTATTGGAGCTGGAATTACCGCGGCTGCTGGCACCAGACTTGCCCTCCAATGGGTCCTCGCCCATGGGTTTAGGATACGCTCATTCCAATTACAGGGCCTCGAAAGAGACCTGTATTGTTCTTATTCAGTGTCTGTTTAAAAGCGGGATTTTTTTTTATAACTCAGGGAAGATTTAAGCTATTTTTAAATAACCAACATCATTAAAAAACACATATTCTTAGCTTTCTAATGAGCCCACATGCACTACTGTATCTTGTTCAGAAATATTAAGGTCACAAGGTTAAACTGGCCTAAAGTCAGCGCACCTCTACTGTTGAAATAATTAAAATTCAACTCGACAGATAACCCAAATTTAACATTTTCAGAAGTAGAAATATTGGATAAATAGATAAAAGTTGTGGGTTTTCTGCATCTCACTGAGTACTCTGACACTATAGAATGTAAAATTTATAATAAACACACACATGTTGGTCATACTATTTAAATTTGACCATTTTTTTATTGCGCATGTGCTTGGAGTACCTGTTTGATGGTAGCTTTTTTTTGATAACTCAGGGAAGGTTTAAGCTATTTTTATATAACCAACATCATTAAAAAACACATATTCTTAGCTTTCTAATGAGCCCACATGCACTACTGTATCTTGTTCAGAAATATTAAGGTCACAAGGTTAAACTGGCCTAAAGTCAGCGCACCTCTACTGTTGAAATAATTAAAATTCAACTCGACAGATAACCCAAATTTAACATTTTCAGAAGTAGAAATATTGGATAAATAGATAAAAGTTGTGGGTTTTCTGCATCTCACTGAGTACTCTGACACTATAGAATGTAAAATTAAGAATAAACACACACATGTTGGTCATACAATTAAAATTTGACCTTTTTTTTTTGCGCATGTGCTTGGAGTGCCTGTTTGATGGTAGCTTTTTTTGGATAACTCAGGGAAGGTTTAAGCTATTTTTATATAACCAACATCATTAAAAAACACATATTCTTAGCTTTCTAATGAGCCCACATGCACTACTGTATCTTGTTCAGAAATATTAAGGTCACAAGGTTAAACTGGCCTAAAGTCAGCGCACCTCTACTGTTGAAATAATTAAAATTCAACTCGACAGATAACCCAAATTTAACATTTTCAGAAGTAGAAATATTGGATAAATAGATACAAGTTGTGGGTTTTCTGCATCTCACTGAGTACTCTGACACTATAGAATGTAAAATTAAGAATAAACACACACATGTTGGTCGTACAATTAAAATTTGACCTTTTTTTTTTTTGCGCATGTGCTTGGAGTGCCTGTTTGATGGTACCTTTTTTTTGATAACTCAGGGAAGGTTTAAGCTATTTTTATATAACCAACATCATTAAAAAACACATATTCTTAGCTTTCTAATGAGCCCACATGCACTACTGTATCTTGTTCAGAAATATTAAGGTCACAAGGTTAAATTGACCAAAGGTCAGCGCACCTCTACTGTTGAAATAATTAAAATTCAACTCGACAGATAACCCAAATTTAACATTTTCAGAAGTTGAAATATTGGATAAATAGATAAAAGTTGTGGGTTTTCTGCATCTCACTGAGTACTCTGACACTATAGAATGTAAAATTAAGAATAAACACACACATGTTGGTCATACAATTAAAATTTGACCTTTTTTTTTTGTGCATGTGCTTGGAGTGCCTGTTTGATGGTAGCTTTTTTTTGATAACTCAGGGAAGGTTTAAGCTATTTTTATATAACCAACATCATTAAAAAACACATATTCTTAGCTTTCTAATGAGCCCACATGCACTACTGTATCTTGTTCAGAAATATTAAGGTCACAAGGTTAAATTGGCCAAAGGTCAGCGCACCTCTACTGTTGAAATAATTAAAATTCAACTCAACAGATAACCCAAATTTAACATTTTCAGAAGTAGAAATATTGGATAAATAGATACAAGTTGTGGGTTTTCTGCATCTCACTGAGTACTCTGACACTATAGAATGTAAAATTAAGAATAAACACACACATGTTGGTCATACAATTAAAATTTGACCTTTTTTTTATTGCGCATGTGCTTGGAGTGCCTGTTTGATGGTAGCTTTTTTTTTGATAACTCAGGGAAGGTTTAAGCTATTTTTATATAACCAACATCATTAAAAAACACATATTCTTAGCTTTCTAATGAGCCCACATGCACTACTGTATCTTGTTCAGAAATATTAAGGTCACAAGGTTAAATTGACCAAAGGTCAGCGCACCTCTACTGTTGAAATAATTAAAATTCAACTCGACAGATAACCCAAATTTAACATTTTCAGAAGTTGAAATATTGGATAAATAGATAAAAGTTGTGGGTTTTCTGCATCTCACTGAGTACTCTGACACTATAGAATGTAAAATTAAGAATAAACACACACATGTTGGTCATACAATTAAAATTTGACCTTTTTTTTTTGCGCATGTGCTTGGAGCGCCTGTTTGATGGTAGCTTTTTTTTTGATAACTCAGGGAAGGTTTAAGCTATGTTTAAATAACCAACATCATTAAAAAACACATATTCTTAGCTTTCTAATGAGCCCACATGAGCTACTGTATCTTGTTCAGAAATATAAAGGTCACAAGGTTAAACTGGCCTAAAGTCAGCGCACCTCTACTGTTGAAATAATTAAAATTCAACTCGACAGATAACCCAAATTTAACATTTTCAGAAGTAGAAATATTGGATAAATAGATAAAAGTTGTGGGTTTTCTGCATCTCACTGAGTACTCTGACACTATAGAATGTAAAATTAAGAATAAACACACACATGTTGGTCATACAATTAAAATTTGACCTTTTTTTTTTGCGCATGTGCTTGGAGTGCCTGTTTGATGGTAGCTTTTTTTGGATAACTCAGGGAAGGTTTAAGCTATTTTTATATAACCAACATCATTAAAAAACACATATTCTTAGCTTTCTAATGAGCCCACATGCACTACTGTATCTTGTTCAGAAATATTAAGGTCACAAGGTTAAATTGGCCAAAGGTCAGCGCACCTCTACTGTTGAAATAATTAAAATTCAACTCGACAGATAACCCAAATTTAACATTTTCAGAAGTAGAAATATTGGATAAATAGATACAAGTTGTGGGTTTTCTGCATCTCACTGAGTACTCTGACACTATAGAATGTAAAATTAAGAATAAACACACACATGTTGGTCATACAATTAAAATTTGACCATTTTTTTATTGCGCATGTGCTTGGAGTACCTGTTTGATGGTAGCTTTTTTTTTGATAACTCAGGGAAGGTTTAAGCTATTTTTATATAACCAACATCATTAAAAAACACATATTCTTAGCTTTCTAATGAGCCCACATGCACTACTGTATCTTGTTCAGAAATATTAAGGTCACAAGGTTAAATTGGCCAAAGGTCAGCGCACCTCTACTGTTGAAATAATTAAAATTCAACTCGACAGATAACCCAAATTTAACATTTTCAGAAGTAGAAATATTGGATAAATAGATACAAGTTGTGGGTTTTCTGCATCTCACTGAGTACTCTGACACTATAGAATGTAAAATTAAGAATAAACACACACATGTTGGTCATACAATTAAAATTTGACCTTTTTTTTTTTTGCGCATGTGCTTGGAGTGCCTGTTTGATGGTACCTTTTTTTTGATAACTCAGGGAAGGTTTAAGCTATTTTTATATAACCAACATCATTAAAAAACACATATTCTTAGCTTTCTAATGAGCCCACATGCACTACTGTATCTTGTTCAGAAATATTAAGGTCACAAGGTTAAATTGACCAAAGGTCAGCGCACCTCTACTGTTGAAATAATTAAAATTCAACTCGACAGATAACCCAAATTTAACATTTTCAGAAGTTGAAATATTGGATAAATAGATAAAAGTTGTGGGTTTTCTGCATCTCACTGAGTACTCTGACACTATAGAATGTAAAATTAAGAATAAACACACACATGTTGGTCATACAATTAAAATTTGACCTTTTTTTTTGCGCATGTGCTTGGAGCGCCTGTTTGATGGTAGCTTTTTTTTTGATAACTCAGGGAAGGTTTAAGCTATGTTTAAATAACCAACATCATTAAAAAACACACATTCTTAGCTTTCTAATGAGCCCACATGCACTACTGTATCTTGTTCAGAAATATTAAGGTCACAAGGTTAAACTGGCCTAAAGTCAGCGCACCTCTACTGTTGAAATAATTAAAATTCAACTCGACAGATAACCCAAATTTAACATTTTCAGAAGTAGAAATATTGGATAAATAGATAAAAGTTGTGGGTTTTCTGCATCTCACTGAGTACTCTGACACTATAGAATGTAAAATTAAGAATAAACACACACATGTTGGTCATACAATTAAAATTTGACCATTTTTTTATTGCGCATGTGCTTGGAGTACCTGTTTGATGGTAGCTTTTTTTTTGATAACTCAGGGAAGGTTTAAGCTATGTTTAAATAACCAACATCATTAAAAAACACACATTCTTAGCTTTCTAATGAGCCCACATGCACTACTGTATCTTGTTCAGAAATATTAAGGTCACAAGGTTAAACTGGCCTAAAGTCAGCGCACCTCTACTGTTGAAATAATTAAAATTCAACTCGACAGATAACCCAAATTTAACATTTTCAGAAGTAGAAATATTGGATAAATAGATAAAAGTTGTGGGTTTTCTGCATCTCACTGAGTACTCTGACACTATAGAATGTAAAATTAAGAATAAACACACACATGTTGGTCATACAATTAAAATTTGACCTTTTTTTTTTGCGCATGTGCTTGGAGTGCCTGTTTGATGGTACCTTTTTTTTTGATAACTCAGGGAATGTTTAAGCTATGTTTAAATAACCAACATCATTAAAAAACACATATTCTTAGCTTTCTAATGAGCCCACATGCACTACTGTATCTTGTTCAGAAATATTAAGGTCACAAGGTTAAATTGGCCAAAGGTCAGCGCACCTCTACTGTTGAAATAATTAAAATTCAACTCGACAGATAACCCAAATTTAACATTTTCAGAAGTAGAAATATTGGATAAATAGATACAAGTTGTGGGTTTTCTGCATCTCACTGAGTACTCTGACACTATAGAATGTAAAATTAAGAATAAACACACACATGTTGGTCATACAATTAAAATTTGACCATTTTTTTATTGCGCATGTGCTTGGAGTA
Source organism: Danio rerio (assembly GCF_049306965.1). Classification (NCBI taxonomy): domain Eukaryota; kingdom Metazoa; phylum Chordata; class Actinopteri; order Cypriniformes; family Danionidae; genus Danio; species Danio rerio. Next base: position 37,888 of record NC_133180.1, on the reverse strand, counting down.
CCTGTTTGATGGTAGCTTTTTTTTTGATAACTCAGGGAAGGTTTAAGCTATTTTTATATAACCAACATCATTAAAAAACACATATTCTTAGCTTTCTAATGAGCCCACATGCACTACTGTATCTTGTTCAGAAATATTAAGGTCACAAGGTTAAATTGGCCAAAGGTCAGCGCACCTCTACTGTTGAAATAATTAAAATTCAACTCGACAGATAACCCAAATTTAACATTTTCAGAAGTAGAAATATTGGATAAATAGATACAAGTTGTGGGTTTTCTGCATCTCACTGAGTACTCTGACACTATAGAATGTAAAATTAAGAATAAACACACACATGTTGGTCGTACAATTAAAATTTGACCTTTTTTTTTTTGCGCATGTGCTTGGAGTGCCTGTTTGATGGTACCTTTTTTTTGATAACTCAGGGAAGGTTTAAGCTATTTTTATATAACCAACATCATTAAAAAACACACATTCTTAGCTTTCTAATGAGCCCACATGCACTACTGTATCTTGTTCAGAAATATTAAGGTCACAAGGTTAAACTGGCCTAAAGTCAGCGCACCTCTACTGTTGAAATAATTAAAATTCAACTCGACAGATAACCCAAATTTAACATTTTCAGAAGTAGAAATATTGGATAAATAGATAAAAGTTGTGGGTTTTCTGCATCTCACTGAGTACTCTGACACTATAGAATGTAAAATTAAGAATAAACACACACATGTTGGTCATACAATTAAAATTTGACCTTTTTTTTTGCGCATGTGCTTGGAGCGCCTGTTTGATGGTAGCTTTTTTTTGATAACTCAGGGAATGTTTAAGCTATGTTTAAATAACCAACATCATTAAAAAACACATATTCTTAGCTTTCTAATGAGCCCACATGCACTACTGTATCTTGTTCAGAAATATTAAGGTCACAAGGTTAAATTGGCCAAAGGTCAGCGCACCTCTACTGTTGAAATAATTAAAATTCAACTCGACAGATAACCCAAATTTAACATTTTCAGAAGTAGAAATATTGCATAAATGGATGAAAGTTGTGGGTTTTCTGCTACTGTTTTCAATTTCTCAATTTTAGCATAAGGACAACCAAAGTTATGATTTTTTTGTCTTTTCTTTTGTAATGAATTGAATAATGATTATTTATGCAATGCCATTTAAATCAAGTTTTTTCTAAGCAAGAACATTTATAGTCGTTTTTTAAAGTGTATGTTAATTGTATATAGTTGCATTTTGTTTAAGATTGTATATAGTTATTATTGTATTTTTTATATTATTATGTACAGACTTGGACAAAGCCAACAAAGACAAGGCAAAGCAAAACTTCTCTCCCAATTTCAAGGTAAAAATGTTTTTCACGAACGCCTTGTACTCCAATGCTTATAACCTCAGAAATGAAGCATATAGTTCATTGTGTATATAGTTATGATCATGTTTAGTGTTTTATTTTTGTCTTATTATTTTGTATGTTGTTATCTTTTTAGTAGTGTGTATTTTATGTAGATTTTTTGTTGAATATTAATATTATATGTATTCATTTAAATTAATTAATTTATTGAAGGAGTAAATCTGTTTTAGGGATGTGCAAAAACCTCATTGTTTTGTTGTTTTGGCCATTCTATAAGTCACTACAAAACCGACCAATCCAGTTAGGCCCATTTTTTTTATTATTTCAATTTTTTTGTATATATGTTTATAGCCTTGTTTTAAAGTGTTTGTTTTTTGTATATAGTTACAGATTGCAAATTAATTATGATTATGATTAAGAGTGTATATAGTTATTTATTATTTTTTATATATTATTGTGTATATATGTAATGATTATGTTTAGTTTTTTAATTTGTGTAATTGCCATTTAGCAATGATTATGATTAAAAGCATATATAGATTTTCTTGTTTATTTTACAAAGCAAACAGATATTTCTCACCCAACTTTAAGGTCAAATTGTATTTCACGAACATCATGTAATGTCTTTGGTGATAATGAACCAGACCACTATCGTTATTCGGACATAATGCAGCAGGTCACCTAAAGAAAACCACAAGAGGAATTCTACCAGGAGTAGAGCATGCGACCTGAAGTTTAATGATTATGATTATTGGTCACCGTGAACAATGAAAAGGCAAAGCAAAACTTCTTTCCCAACTTTAAAGTTAAAATGTTTTTTACGAACGCCTTGTACTCCAAAGCTTATAACCTCAGAAATGAAGCATATACTTCATTGTGTATATAGTTATGATCATGTTGAGTGTTTTATTTTTGTCTTTTTATTTTGTATTTTGTTATCTTTTTAGTAGTGTGTATTTTATGTAGATTTTATGTTGTTAATTTTAATATTATATATATATTTTTTAAATTAATTAATTTATTGAAGAAGTAAATCTGTTATAGGGATGTGCAAAAACCTCATTGTTTTGGCCATTCTATAAGTCGATCGACTACAAATCCAGACAATCCAGTTGGGCACATATTTATTATTATATCATTTTTTTTATATATATATATGTTTATAGCCTTATTTTAAAGTGTTTTATGTATATAGTTACAGAGTGCAAATTAATTATGATTAAGAGTGTATATAGTTGATCATGTTTAGTGTTTTATGTTTGTGTCTTATTATTTTGTATTTTGTTATCTTTTTAGTAGTGTGCATTTTATGTAGATTTTATGTTGAAAATTTTAATATTATATATATATTTTTTATATTAATTAATTTATTGAACAAGAAAATCTGTTATAGGGATGTGCAAAAACCTCATTGTTTTGGTCATTCTTTAAGTCGATCGACTACAAAACCGGACAATCCAGTTAGGCACATATTTTAATATTATATCATTTTTTATATATATATATATAATGTTTATTGCCTCTTTTTAAAGTGTTTTATTTATGTATATAGTTACAGATTGCTAATTAATTATGATTAAGAGTGTATATAGTTATTTATTATTATTATATATTATTATGTATATATGTAATAATTATATTGAGTTTTTTTATTTGTGTAATTGCCAATTAGCAATGATTATGATTAAAAGCATATATAGTTTTTCTTGTTTATTTTATTTTATTAATTTGGTAATAATGAACCAGATCACTACCGATATTCAGACAAAATGCAGCAAGTCACCTAGAGAAAACCACAGGAAGAATACTACCAGGAGTAGAGCATGCGACCTGAAGATTAATTTGACTCAACACGAGAAACCTCAGATGGCCAGGACTTGGGACAATGAGCTTGTCCTAAACCCACGGGCGAGGACCCATTGGAAAGCAAGCCTGGTGCCCCGCTGTAAGAAGCCACATGCAGGCAGAACTGCTCTATGCTTTTCTTATATGACTATATCTTGTTCAGAAATATTAATGTCAAAGATTAAATTGTCAAAAAAAGAAAGACAGTGCAGCAGTATTGTTGTATGGCTGCAGATGAGCACAGGCCTCAGTGACACATGACCTTTATCCAGCAGAGGCCCTTTTGTTCTTTTGTTTAAAGGTGAGAAGATGCCGGTGTGTGTGTGTGTGTGTGTGTACACTGAAACAACATTTAATGTGATAAATAAATGCTGTTGTTTAGACAGAGATCTGCATCTGAACAAAGCTTAGTCTTTTAAAAGATATCAGAGTGCCTATCACCATGTGTGTTCATGGAGCTTGTTTCCAGCAGAGCACTGAAGAGGCACTTATCCTAAAAGGCTGCATAGGTTTAAAATAATGAAGTGTATTTTCTTAATTTAAGGATGGCACATTTTTAAATGACATAAATAGTTTGAATAATCATTTAATATATCTCAAACACTGGCTCTGTGTTGAATTATTTGTTTAGTTTAAATGCCATACATGAATATACTGAAACAGAGCTTGATGACACTGACTATTTAAAATAATTAATTTTTTTTAAGAATATAAAATAACAGCACAGTGGAGGACTGTTAATTTTGCCTCAGTGTAGCAGATCCCAATCTGTACATAACAAACAATCACACCGGAAACAGCAGGACAGCTTTGCATCACCTTTTCTACTTTCACACACACAAAATAGAAACACAAGTGCAGGAGAAACTTTTGCACGTCCTTTCTCGTCAGCGTCTGAACTCCGGCTGAGGCTGACGCAACTCTCCCGTACTCTCCGAGAGCAACGCGTGCAACGCTAATTGCGGTCCCACTTAAACAAATGCCGAAATAAGGTTCCTACGCCCGGTAGGCATATGATACATAAATTACTTGTTTTTAGTTTTGGGAATAATATTCACGAATATTATTATAAAAATGAACATACCTCTTCCCTACTGGCTACATTAGCACACTGTTATAAATGTCAGTGTGTGTGCTTGAATATTAAATGTCATGTAAAAAACAACATCTCAAAGCAAAAATAAATTATTTTATTAAAGAGAAACACTTTTTTTTAGGTTTGAGGTGAAATGGGACTATTGTGTAAATGTTTTAGAGCTGTAGTTTTCAGTGTGGTATTTACTGTAGTTAAAACAGCATTTATTAAAATTTAGAAACATGGTTTGTGTTCAAGCTTGATCACATGATGATTCAACATGTCACATGATGAAATTTTTTAAATAATCCAGATGCTTTCCCCTGTCATTTTCAATATTAATATATTTAAAATAATGGTTTTCTCAAACTATTTATGAATCCACTCCCAAGTGTGTTACATGTCTGTACACTTTGGCTATTTTTTAGTCAGGCTGCAGATGAGCACAGGCCTCAGTGTCACATGACCTGTATCCAGCAGAGGCCCTTTTGTTCTTTTGTTTGAAGGTGAGAAGATGCCTGTGTGTGTGTGTGTGTGTGTGTGTGTGTGTGTGTGTGTCAGTGGAGTGCCTTCTACACTTAATCTTTCAGCAAAGAGTTTACCTGTACCCTGAAACAACATTTAATGTGATAAATAAATGCTGTTGTTTAGACAGAGATCTGCATCTGAACAAAGCGTAGTCTTTTAAAAGATATCAGAGTGCCTATCACCATGTGTGCTCATGGAGCTGCCTGAAAAAGGCTTGTTCCCAGCAGAGCACTGAAGAGGCACTTATCCTAAAAGGCTGCATAGTTTAAAACAATGAAGTGTATTTTTTTAATTAAAGGATGGCACATTTTTAAATGACATAAATAGTTTAAACAATCATTTAATATATCTCAAACATTGGCTCTGTGTTAAGATATTTGTTTAGTTTAAATGCCATACATGAATTTACTGAAACAAGGCTTGATGACACAGACTATTTAAAATAATTTTTATTAAGAATATAAAATAACAGCACAGTGGAGGACTGTTAATTTTGCCTGTGTAAAACACGGTTTGTGTTCAAGCTTGATCACATGAGGATTCAAAATGTCGCATGATGGCATTTTTATAAATAATTCAGATGCTTTCACCTGTCATTATTTATATTAATGTGGCATTTTCACTTGACAACAAGTGTTTTTTTCACATGACACACATTTAAAGCATTTGTTTTCCTCTGCCGGCACGGTTGACATGGAATTGGCGCAGGTCTGAACTCTCGTGAGCCGATTATACAGCACATTTTCAGCTGTGTATTGATATAGCTTTTTTATTGTTATAGCTGATTATTTGAGATCATCCAGCATACTTTAAACAGTCCATGCTATTTTAAGCTTTTAATACATTTTTGCGCTGGGTACACACCGTCCTGTTCAGCACATTTTAGGTTGGTTACATGCAGTATGTTGTGGTCCCAGTGGAGCAGACAGGACGTGAGGACAATCACAATTTATTTTGGTGAGTGATTTTAAATAAACTTTAAAATTTTTAAAGCACACAAGAGTAAAATACACAAGGAGCATAACCCTGCTGAAAAATCCAGCTTAAACCAGCCTAGGCTGGTTGGCTGGTTTTAGCTGGTCGACCAGGCTGGTTTAAGAGGGGTTTTGGCCATTTCCAGGCTGGTCTTAGCTGGTCAGGCTGGGAGATGACCAGCTAAAACCAGCTTGACCAGCCTAGCCAGGCTGGGAGCCCAGCCAAAACCAGCTATGTCCAGCTTAAACCAGGCTGGTCAAGCTGTTTTTAGCTGGATTTAGCTGGTCATCTCCCAGCCTGACCAGCTAAGACCAGGCTGGAAATGGCTGGTAACCAGCCTGGAAATGGCCAAAACCCCTCTAAAACCAGCCTGGTTGACCAGCTAAAACCAGCCAACCAGCCTAGGCTGATTTAAGCTGGATTTTTCAGCAGGGAACTGTTTTGTTTTTCCCTTGTTTTATATTTCAGGTTTATTTCAACTTCAAATAATGGTGGGTAAAATATCACAAAGAGAGCTTCCATAATGATCTTAAAATTACTCTCCAGATTTGATGAGCGTCTTTAGGAAAAGGAACCATGTTGCTGGTCAGCTTTTAGCTGAGCTCTTACGTCAGACAAAGGTATTTTTTTTTGTCTACATGAGTCTACCCGTTGCCCATTTTCATCTCTTTTATTCCGGCATATTTATAGTTGTTTAACTAGTATCATCATATTTGTCTTTTTTTGTCTTTCTTCAAAATGATGTCTTTCATGAGGACCCATACTACTGAATTTCCATAGGAATCATCTTCATTGAAGAAAAAAAGTCCACATCTTAACCCATCCAGAGTGTTCATCATCTTTCATCATTCATACACACCTGCCTCATGTATCCCCTGCTCTTAAAATAGACAAAGGGTCATCTTGCTGTCACAGTGTAAAGACCAGCTTACAGTTACAGATCTTTATATTAATTTTAAATATTATTTATTGTGCATGGTAATGTGAAAAAAGGCCCAACATTACAGGTTGGTCAGTACATATACGTTTATTTACAATAGTAAACATTCATTCTGTGAAGTTTCATGAACACATTTTCTCTTGAATGTAAACACAGTATACATTGACTTCTACAATATAGCCCTATGTGTTTAAAAGGATAGTTCACATAAAAATGGAAATTGTCATCTATTTTGAAAAAAAGCTATACATTACTTAAACATGTGAAGGGAACTATTTTTCTCTTTTAAATTAAACTCAACTAATGCAGTTTTAGAGTCAGGCTGCAGATGAGCAGAGGCCTCAGTGACACATGACCTGTATTCAGCAGAGGCCCTTTTGTTCTTTTGTTTGAAGGTGAGAAGATGCCTGTGTGTGTGTGTGTGTGTGTGTCAGTGGAGTGCCTTCTACACTTAATCTTTCAGCAAAGAATAGATGATCAGAAACAAGTTTACCTGTACACTGAAACAACATATAATGTGATAAATATATGCTGTTGTTTAGACAGAGATCTGCATCTGAACAAAGCTTAGTCTTTTAAAAAATATCAGTGTGTCTGGCACCATGTGTGTTCATGGAGCTTGTTTCCAGCAGAGCACTGAAGAGGCACTTATCTTAAAAGGCTGCATAGGTTTAAAACAATGAAGTGTATTTTCTTAATTTAAGGATGGCACATTTTTAAATGACACAAATAGTTTGAATAATCATTTAATAAATCTCAAACATTGGCTCTGTGTTTAATTATTTGTTTAGTTTAAAAGTCATACATGAATATACTGAAACAGAGCTTGATGACACTGACTATTTAAATTATTTTTTTATTAAGAATATGAAATATCAGCACAGTGGAGGACTGTTAATTTTTGTCCCAGCAGACTGTTATAAATGTCAGTGTGTGTGTGTGCTTGAATATTAAATGCATGTAAAAAAAAAACATTTTCAGTACAAAAATCAATCATTTAATTAAAGATGTGTGGTTTTTACTGTAGTTAAAACAGCATTTATTTAAAATTTAGAAACATGGTTTGTGTTCAAGCCTGATCACATGATGATTCAACATGTCACATGATGACATTTTTAAATCAATCCAGATATTTTCCCCTGTCATTTTCAATATTTGTGTATTCAAAAATAATAGTTTTCTCAAACTATTTATGAATCCACTCCCCAAGTGTGTTACATGTCTGTACACTTTGGCTATTTTTTAGTCAGGCTGCAGATGAGCACAGGCCTCAGTGACCCATGACCTGTAGCCAGCAGACGCCCTTTTGTTCTTTTGTTTGAAGGTGAGAAGATGCCTGTGTGTGTGTGTGTGTGTGTGTGTGTGTGTGTCAGTGGAGTGTCTTCTACACTTAATCTTTCAGCAAAGAGTTTACCTGTACACTGAAACAACATTTAATGTGATAAATATATACTGTTGTTTAGACAGAGATCTGCATCTGAACAAAGCTTAGTCTTTTAAATTCAGAGTGCCTATCACCATGTGTTCATGGAGCTGCCTGAAAAAGGCTTGTTCCCAGCAGAGCACTGAAGAGGCACTTATCCTAAAAGGCTGCATAGGTTTAAAACAATGAAGTGTATTTTCTTAATTTAAGGATGGCACATTTTTAAATGACACAGATAGTTTGAACAATCATTTATTATATATGACAAACATTGGCTCTGTGTATAATTATTTGTTTAGTTTAAAAGTCATACATGAATATACTGAAACAGAGCTTGATGACACTGACTATTTAAATTATTTTTTTATTAAGAATATAAAATAACAGCACAGTGGAGGACTGTTAATTTTTGTCCCAGCAGACTGTTATAAATGTCAGTGTGTGTGTGTGCTTGAATATTAAATGCATGTAAAAAAAAACATTTTCAGTACAAAAATTAATCATTTAATTAAAGATGTGTGGTTTTTACTGTAGTTAAAACAGCATTTATTAAAATTTAGAAACATGGTTTGTGTTCAAGCCTGATCACATGATGATTCAACATGTCACATGATGACATTTTTAAATCAATCCAGATGCTTTCCCCTGTCATTTTCAATATTTGTGTATTCAAAATTAATAGTTTTCTCAAACTATTTATGAATCCACTCCCAAGTGTGTTACATGTCTGTACACTTTGGCTATTTTTTAGTCAGGCTGCAGATGAGCATAGGCCTCAGTGACACATGACCTGTAGCCAGCAGACGCCCTTTTGTTCTTTTGTTTGAAGGTGAGAAGATGCCTGTGTGTGTGTGTGTGTGTGTGTCAGTGGAGTGCCTTCTACACTTAATCTTTCAGCAAAGATTAGATGATCAGAAACAAGTTTACCTGTACACTGAAACAACATATAATGTGATAAATAAATGCTGTTGTTTAGACAGAGATCTGCATCTGAACAAAGCTTAGTCTTTTAAAAGATATCAGAGTGCCTATCACCATGTGTGTTCATGGAGCTGCCTGAAAAAGGTTGTTCCCAGCAGAGCACTGAAGAGGAACTTATCCAAAAAGGCTGCATAGTTTAAAACAATGAAGTGTATTTTCTTAATTTAAGGATGGCACATTTTTAAATGACATAAATAGTTTGAATAATCATTTAATATATCTCAAACATTGGCTTTGTGTTTAATTATTTGTTTAGTTTAAAAGTCATACATGAATATACTGAAACAGAGCTTGATGACACAGACTATTTAAATTAATTTTTATTAAGAGTATAAAATAACAGCAACGTGGAGGACTGTTAATTTTGTCTCAGCACACTGTTATAAATGTCAGAGTGTTTGTTTGAATATTAATGTCATGTAAAAAAAACAGCATTACAGTAGAAAAATTTATTATTTTATTAAAGATACACTTTTTGAGATTTAAAGAGAAAAGGAAACTTTGTGTAAATGTTCTAGAACTGTATTTTTCTACATGGTCTTTACTTTAGTTAAAACAGCATTTATTAACAGTTAAACATTGTTTGTGTTCAAGTTTAATCTGACTGAAAAATCTGCTCTAACAGGTAGGTGTGAATTGCCCTTCACCCCAGACACAAAGTCTGTGTGTGTGTGTGTGTGTAAGCTATTGTCTGCCCACTGCCCACACCCATCCCCCTTTACCTGTTTAACTTGTGTGTCAGTGCGCCATCCAGTGGAAATCCATATGTTTGCAGTCTGACTAATTTAAAAAAGTTAAATGTTTTTTATTTAATGTAATAAGTAGGTGAACTAGTAAGATACAATCAAATATATCATATCATTTAAAAGTACAAATTTCCAGCTTTCCAACAAGTCCACATATGTTACTGTACCTTACTGTATACACATTTGGTGAATTAATTTTTTTGTGCATGTGCTGAGAGTGCAGGTTTGATAGTATTATAATAAAATATTTAAGCTATTATTAAGTAACTATCATTATTTAAAAAGAAACACTAACTGTAAGCTTTCAGAAGTAGAAATCTCACTTACTGTTTGCTTTTCAATGAGCTCATAGGAAAGTCAGCGCACTACTATTGTTGAAAAAACCTGAAGTCACTCTCCTAAATCCAACATCCATTTGCTATTGTCAGAAAAAAGTGCACATCTCATGGTATTTATTTTTAATTAAATATTTAAGCTATTTTTAAGTAATTAATATAATTTAAAAAGAAACACTTACTGTTAGCTTTTCAATGAGCTCATAGGAAAGTCAGCGCACTACTATTGTTGAAAAAACCTGAAGTCACTCTCCTAAATCCAACATCCATTTGCTATTGTCAGAAAAAAGTGCACATCTCATGGTATTTATTTTTAATTAAATATTTAAGCTATTTTTAAGTAATTAATATAATTTAAAAAGAAACACTTACTGTTAGCTTTTCAATGAACTCATAGGAAAGTCAGCGCACTACTATTGTTGAAAAAAACCTGAAGTCACTCTCCTAAATCCAACATCCATTTGCTATTGTCAGAAAAAAGTGCACATCTCATGGTATTTATTTTTAATTAAATATTTAAACTATTTTTAAGTAATTAATATAATTTAAAAAGAAACACTTACTGTTAGCTTTTCAATGAACTCATAGGAAAGTCAGCGCACTACTATTGTTGAAAAAACCTGAAGTCACTCTCCTAAATCCAACATCCATTTGCTATTGTCAGAAAAAAGTGCACATCTCATGGTATTTATTTTTAATTAAATATTTAAGCTATTTTTAAGTAATTAATATAATTTAAAAAGAAACACTTACTGTTAGCTTTTCAATGAACTCATAGGAAAGTCAGCGCACTACTATTGTTGAAAAAACATGAAGTCACTCTCCTAAATCCAACATCCATTTGCTATTGTCAGAAGTAGAAATAATAGATAAAAGGAGAGTCTTATTAAAGTTTTAAAGCAAATAAAAATAAAATAATAACGTTTATTTCACACATTTGGCTAAATACTTATAGGAAAAAACATAGATAAATTGCATTGACTTATTGGAAAGAAGAACATGTGTGCTTTCAGCTGACATGAGCTGATATTGATTGTAGATTGAGAATACCCTTAATAATGAGGAATTCAGGCATGCACATCTGTAAAATTTTACAAATTTTGTGTTTTTCTCACCCCTTTCTGTTTCTTTGAAGGCATTTTTAACCCATGGGTTAACCCAGAAAATGCAAAGCAGTGAGATGCGCAACTCGCAGTGCCAAAACTGGACAGTCGCGCGCCTGATGAATTCAAATGTACATATTTTCATAAATTTTAAAATTGTGTGTTTTTCTCACCCCTTTCTGTTTCTTTGAAGGCATTTTCAACCCATGGGTTAACCCAGAAGATGCGAAGCAGTGAGATGCGCAACTCGCAGTGCCAAAACTGGACAGTCGCGCGTCTGAGGAATTCAAATGTACATATTTTCAAAAATTTTAAGATTTTGTGTTTTTCTCACCCCTTTCTGCTCCTTTGAAGGCCTTTTCAACCCATGGGTTAACCCAGAAGATGCAAAGCAGTGAGATGCACAACTCGCAGTGCCGAAACTGGACAGTCGCGCGCCTGATGAATTCAAATGTACATATATTCATAAATTTTAAAATTGTGTGTTTTTCTCACCGCTTTCTGCTCCTTTGAAGGCCTTTTCAACCCATGGGTTAACCCAGAAGATGCAAAGCAGTGAGATGCGCAACTCGCAGTGCCGAAACTGGACAGTCGCGCGCCTGATGAATTCAAATGTACATATATTCATAAATTTTAAAATTGTGTGTTTTTCTCACCCCTTTCTGCTCCTTTGAAGGCCTTTTCAACCCATGGGTTAACTCACGGGCACCAGAGGGTGCAAAGCAGTGAGAAGAGCAACTCGCGGTACCAAAAACGTACAGTCGCGCATCTGAAGGACCCAGGCTCGCGCATATGAAAAATGATAAAAAATTTCGCACTCTTCACCAGATTGCACCCAAGTCTGGTTAACCCATGGGCTAAGGGAACCTTGAGGAAACAGTGAAGGGATTGCGACGGGGCTGTACGCGGCTTGGGGCGTGAGCCTGAGGTCATAAGGATGTCATAACCATGTCATCTATGAAAATTTGCATATTCCTCACTTTCATCTGCGGGCCAGGTGACCCATGGGTCAATCAAGAAGAAGAAAATGTGAAAGGCATGCAGAGGATGAAGAAAGTTGTAGGAAACAAAGCCTCATGACCAAAAACAAACATTTGGAAATTTTGGGCCCTCTGCGCTAAGCCCCTCCCTTTAGTCACCGGTCACCCCCATGCAAAAGGGTCAAAAATGTGAAAAAGCGTAAATTCGCAACAAAGGCGACGTGGGCACGCATCTGAGGTGCCAAAGTGACGAAACAGAGCGTCTCGACGCGTGTGCGAGGTCGGGGCATATCCGCCGGGCAGCCAGAGAAGTTTCCGAGCGACCCATGGGTTAAAAAAATTTAAAAGTGACAAAAGTGTCAAAAATGTCATGCAGTGTCGAGCCTTACCACTAGCAGAGTGGGGTATGAGCGAAAAAGGGGCAAAAAACGCACCACGGGGTTGCCCAGGGGGCGATTTACCGATCGGCGACAGGCCAGTCGCCGATGGGCGACTCGAGTCGCCGATCGGTTACAGAGTCAAGCTCAACAGGGTCTTCTTTCCCCGCTGATTCTGCCAAGCCCGTTCCCTTGGCTGTGGTTTCGCTAGATAGCAGGTAGGGACAGTGGGAATCTCGTTCATCCATTCATGCGCGTCACTAATTAGATGACGAGGCATTTGGCTACTGGTTACGGCGTCCCCTCTCACTCATTTTTCTTCGAGCGGAATCCGTCAGCTACGACGAAGACCGGGGGGGCGCCTTTCCGGGTTTGTCAGTGGAAGCCCGTCTCCCATTCTACTTCAGCATGATGCTCGCTTGCCCGCCGTGAAAACAACGGGACAACCGACCATATGCTCCGACTATACTGAACCCACGAAGTAGAAGTACAAACCTCGCCTATTAGGCATGGCATCAATGTGTGACCGGATTCCCTCTTGTCTTCGGCGCTGCACCTTTCCTTCAGTCTGTCCCCACCCGCTGGCATGGATGGCAATTCCTCTCCATATCCTTCTCTTCCGCCTCGTTGCCTTACCAGAGAACAAACAGAAAGACCGAGTTAGAAGAGGGTTTTGCGGACAGGTATGGCACTTACCTTCCATGCTTTTTTGACGTCCCACGGCTGAGTGGGGGGGGAAAGTCCCGGGAGCGATGCGAGGAGGTTGTTCTTTTCCCCGTTAAAGTCCCGCGAGCCCCCCCACCCCTCCAGATCGGCCGCCTCCGCAGGCGACTTCGGGCGGTGGCACACCGGCACCACCAGGGCCGCCAACCCGGCGCCACCGACGCGACCGCAGCAGCAAGCGGCGCTGCGAGGACCGTAATCCCCGCCGCAACTCCGCAACCACCGCGGCGCCCCGATGCCGAACGAGCCGCCGACCCCCGCAGCGCCGCCGCAAACACCGCCCCGACCGGGCTTCAGTTCTCTAAGAGGCTACCTCGGAAACGGGCAATTACGGCATTTTCGGGTCCGGCCTAGATGCAAAGGAACGACTCCGTTGGTCGATCGTAAACATTTGGGTTTTGAATACTCTGCCATTACCCGTGTTGTATTCTCCAGATGAGAATATCAGCACTGGACAGTAGTCACACCGGTGCGCTATTACGGCGCTGTTATGGTGCTTTTTCGTAAGTGAAACCGTAAGGTTTCACCCGGTTGCCATGATGACCACCCGGGAGGGGCTCTCCGGAGGCTGTGTCTCCTCCCAAGTATTTCACCTCTGTACCATCGACCTCAGACAACGACGGTGGGGCGAGTTCCCATCCCCCCGACAAGCACCGCCCTACGCTTCGATCCAGACTAGAACAGCCATGGATCGAGTATGGGAGGGAGGGTCATTGGCAGGTAGGCGGGAGCCACCGTACGTCCTATGGTGTAGGTGTTGGTTGTGAGGAGGAGGAACCCAGTCCAGAGAACAGCAAATATGCGCCTTAGGCTTCGCACGGCTTACCCCTCACGTCACTTCATCCTGCCAACCGTGTTCACCGTTGGGTTCTACGAGCGAGGGGGGAGGGGCAGAGTGTCTCTCAGGGGGAACCCGGACCGGGGAACACTTGCCCGACCCCCCCAAGGATCTCCACCCCCTCCTCGCTCAACCTTTTTAGATCCGATACCTTCTTGCTGTATACCAATGGGATTTTCATTGCAGGGATGCGCAAAATGTCCTCATGATGTCGATGGAATACAAGAGTACCCTCCGACTCAAGAGTCTGGAGAAGACCTTTACTCTTTCCTTGCTCAATCCCATTAGTTCCAGCACTTTAGAGTTGCTGGCGAGCCAGAGTCCTCGTGCCCCCAAGGGAAACCCGTGGATTTCGACCTTTCTCACACCCAGCTCCCGAGCGATCGTTTCTTTATGCGGGCCGTAGTAGTCGAGCTTGCTTTTTCCGGCGTTCTGGAGGGTGTCCGGAGCGAACTCATACCTTACCGTTACATCGATGACCAAAGCTTCTTCCCCGAGGATGAGTACCAAGTCGAGTCTCTTCAGTTCCCCGGCCGGAGTTCTGAAGGCCCATTCCTGGCGTGTTTCCCAACCCCGGGTTTCAGCTTCAGCCCTCAGGAGGTCGCATATCTTGTTGTGACGCCTGATTCTTGCCTCCTGCACTGCCGGACACTTTCCGAGGATGTGAGAACTGGTCTCCAACCCGGATGAGCACCGCCTGCAGGCAGCACCCACTTTGCTCCTGCCTCTTTGTCGGAATTCAAGGGTGGGGTACACGCACGCGCGTAGCTGCAATCCGGCGATGTAGTGCCGCTCTTTGAACCCTGCCGGCTTCACCAGCCAATGGTTGGCCACTTTGTTGTTAAAGAAACCGGCTATACCCACACCCTGAATTGGCAGGCCCATCCAGTGTTGGAATTCTTCCAGTCTCCAATCGCCCGGGGTGGGGCAGCGAGGGACCGTGTCTTCTGCGACCCCCTCCCCTTCCTGGTTCAAGCTCGCCCCGAACACCAGTGGGAGCGTACTCTCCTCACCTCCGGCCCGCATCCATGCCCTTTTGAATTTCGATGCTACCCGAGGGCTGCGCATCAGAGATCTTACCAGCGGGTCCGATGAGTTGGCTAAGCGGAATATCCGTCTCGCCTGCATTGATGGGATGTGCCGAGCAAGTTTCTGAATGCCAAGGCCGCCGTTGCGGTTCTTGGCATAAAGCAACCCATTGCAGGTTGACGGTGGAAGATGCAGCCATTTCTTCACCGACTTCCTGATTGTCCCATCCAGGTTTTGGAGTATGACCTCGCCGGCCTCGCTGTGGTCAGCCAGGTAGTACAGCCGCGGAATGGCAAACTGATTGAGCATGTGCACCTTTTGGGAGGGTTTGAGCAACGACTTCCCAATGCTCTTGCACCACCGGTCCAGTGACACTTCAAGGTCAGGCTTCTCAATCCCTGCCCAGGGATTGAGTTTAACTCCCAGGTATTTGATGGAGTGTTCGATGTTTGTTAACTGCAGGGCCTTGCCCCCTAGGACCCATGGGGGGCAGTCGTTCACCGTGAAAGCACCTCTGCAGGGCCTGACCAAGAAACTGTGACACTTTTTGGGTTGGACTCTGAGGCCGGTGGTTTGGCAGAATTCATCTACAAGCGCAAGGTTGTGTGCCATTCCCCCCCAGGAGCCCGCAACCAGTGCCAGATCATCCGCGAATGCCAAGGCTGACACTTTGTGACCGTCGACCTCATACCCTTTGCCTGTGCGTTCGAGACTTTGGATGAGAGGATCCAAAGCCAGGTTGAAAAGCAGCGGGGACAGAGGATCCCCTTGCTTAACACCAACCCTCACTGGGATGTCTGGTCCCTCTTTCCGGCCTAGCTCGACACTTGTGCAGCTGTTTGTGTAAATCTCCCGGATCAGATTTACCATGTGGGGATCCACGTTCATCTGCTCAAGGACTGACAGCATGTGTTCATGAGAGACGGTGTCAAACGCTTGTGCAAAATCGACGAATACCACTGCCAGTTGGCTGCGCTTTTCTTTGGAGTGTCGGAGGAGACATTCGAGTACTTCGAGGTTCTCCGAACACCCGGGGCTTCGTCGAAACCCTCTCTGTCTTGGGTGCAACGGACAGGCTTCCGTTAATCTCGTATTGATCACCCTTGTGAAAAGCCGCAAGACCATCGACCCGATGGTGATTGGTCTCCAGTTGCCGATCTCCATCTCCGCTCCTGGGTCTGAGGACTTGGGCAGAAGCACCGTACGACTTTTCTTCAAGCGAGAGGGGATGACACCTGTGAACCACCACATGTTAAACAGCTGAGTGAGGGTCTCACACTCAGGATCCCAGTTGGAAATGTCCCTTTTCCCAACGCCGTCTGGGCCTGGTGTGGAGGCGTTCGATGCATTTCGGAGGCTAGTTTGGACCTCGCTTTTGGAGATTGGCCCGAGGAGGTGGGCGTTGTTGGCCCTGTTTTCCGTCCCAAATCGTCCCAGCCCACCAAATGGACTTGGATTTGCCCATTTGTTTCGAAAGTGCTCATGAATCGCTTGCTCATTGATTGGGCAACTTGTTTCGCTTTTGCCGTCTAGGATGTTCGCGGCTAGGCGGGCTGGGTCTTTTCGGAACCGAATTTGGCAATCGTGGTAGGCGCGGCGCTTAGCGAGCAGTTTGAGCCGGCGCCCCCACCTGCCTCTCCTCCGGTTAGGCGCAACAAAAGTTGCGGGTCTTCGGGCCAACCTCCCTGCAGGTAAGCCCTGCAGTGTCCTTTGCGTCGCCGCGTCAACCAGCTCAGGGAGCCGATCGTTGCCATCCAACCATGCTGCGAGCACGCTGTCAATCACCGTACCTCCGTCTCTCGCTGCCCTTACCCACCCACTGGCCACCTCCCGGAGTAGGTCCCGGAGGCCTCCTGGGGGCAGATCGGGTTGTGGCGAGAGAATCGGCGGATTCGCGGGGGGCTCAGACGGTTCTCTGGGCGTTCTCGCACGTCTGGGACGTTTAGGGGGGATCCCTTCCCCAGAGGGACCTTCCCCAGCGTCAGCCCTTTCGACTCCAGCTCTCCCCTCTCCATCTGTCGAGGTCCCTTTTTCTTGCCTGTCTTGAGCAATTCTTTTCCTATTGCGGATTTCTGAGTGAACGTGCATCTCATGTATACTACACGCTCTCCTTGTGCCAAACGTCCTACTGCATCCCTCGCACTTAACCACTTTCTCAGGCGGCTCGCCTGTCGGTCCGCGACATTTCGGAATGTGACAGAGGACGGAATGGCAACCCGGAGAGGTTTTTCCACATGATTCACAGCTGAATCTAACGGGCACTGTTCCGTGGCGAAATGCAAAGTGTCTTTGCACTTTCACCGCCGTGCTCGCCGACCCGCCACATAGGGGGCAGTTGAAGTCCCGGAGCGGCAGGATCACCACCACTCCCGGGTGCTCCCCCTGCTCCCGGTCCGCCATAGGTTCAGGCAGGGCTTGGGTGCCCGTTGGTATGGGGTTAGATGGTATCGGCCCATTGGGCTCCTCGACCGAGCTTTCGTCGTTTGGACTGCCGCGTTGTGCGTTCCATCCTGCTGGTGTCTGATCGCGACCTCGACGCCCCTCGCTGAGGCGCGTCAAGACAACCGAGCATTCTCGTAGTCCTAAGCCATGCGTAAGTGTTCGTTTGACCTCTGGTTTGCGCTTAGGATCTCGCG
>NC_133180.1:5000-7500 GCF_049306965.1 Danio rerio | reverse complement strand
AGGGTTAGGGTTAGGGTTAGGGTTAGGGTTAGGGTTAGGGTTAGGGTTAGGGTTAGGGTTAGGGTTAGGTTAGGGTTAGGGTTAGGGTTAGGGTTAGGGTTAGGGTTAGGGTTAGGTTAGGGTTAGGGTTAGGGTTAGGGTTAGGGTTAGGGTTAGGGTTAGGTTAGGGTTAGGGTTAGGGTTAGGGTTAGGGTTAGGGTTAGGGTTAGGGTTAGGGTTAGGGTTAGGGTTAGGGTTAGGGTTAGGGTTAGGGTTGGGTTAGGGTTAGGGTTAGGGTTAGGGTTAGGGTTAGGGTTAGGGTTAGGGTTAGGGTTAGGGTTAGGGTTAGGGTTAGGGTTAGGGTTAGGGTTAGGGTTAGGGTTAGGGTTAGGGTTAGGGTTAGGGTTAGGGTTAGGGTTAGGGTTAGGGTTAGGTTAGGGTTAGGGTTAGGGTTAGGGTTAGGGTTAGGGTTAGGGTTAGGGTTAGGGTTAGGGTTAGGGTTAGGGTTAGGTTAGGGTTAGGGTTAGGGTTAGGGTTAGGGTTAGGGTTAGGGTTAGGGTTAGGGTTAGGGTTAGGGTTAGGGTTAGGGTTAGGGTTAGGGTTAGGGTTAGGGTTAGGGTTAGGGTTAGGGTTAGGGTTAGGGTTAGGGTTAGGGTTAGGGTTAGGGTTAGGGTTAGGGTTAGGGTTAGGGTTAGGGTTAGGGTTAGGGTTAGGGTTAGGGTTAGGGTTAGGGTTAGGGTTAGGGTTAGGGTTAGGGTTAGGGTTAGGGTTAGGGTTAGGGTTAGGGTTAGGGTTAGGGTTAGGTTAGGGTTAGGGTTAGGGTTAGGGTTAGGGTTAGGGTTAGGGTTAGGGTTAGGGTTAGGGTTAGGGTTAGGGTTAGGGTTAGGGTTAGGGTTAGGGTTAGGGTTAGGGTTAGGGTTAGGGTTAGGGTTAGGGTTAGGGTTAGGGTTAGGGTTAGGGTTAGGGTTAGGGTTAGGGTTAGGGTTAGGGTTAGGGTTAGGGTTAGGGTTAGGGTTAGGGTTAGGGTTAGGGTTAGGGTTAGGGTTAGGGTTAGGGTTAGGGTTAGGGTTAGGGTTAGGGTTAGGGTTAGGGTTAGGTTAGGGTTAGGGTTAGGGTAGGGTTAGGGTTAGGGTTAGGGTTAGGGTTAGGGTTAGGGTTAGGGTTAGGGTTAGGGTTAGGGTTAGGGTTAGGGTTAGGGTTAGGGTTAGGGTTAGGGTTAGGGTTAGGGTTAGGGTTAGGGTTAGGGTTAGGGTTAGGGTTAGGGTTAGGGTTAGGGTTAGGGTTAGGGTTAGGGTTAGGGTTAGGGTTAGGGTTAGGGTTAGGGTTAGGGTTAGGGTTAGGGTTAGGGTTAGGTTAGGTTAGGGTTAGGGTTAGGGGTTAGGGTTAGGGTTAGGGTTAGGGTTAGGGTTAGGGTTAGGGTTAGGGTTAGGGTTAGGGTTAGGGTTAGGGTTAGGGTTAGGGTTAGGGTTAGGGTTAGGGTTAGGGTTAGGGTTAGGGTTAGGGTTAGGGTTAGGGTTAGGGTTAGGGTTAGGGTTAGGGTTAGGGTTAGGGTTAGGGTTAGGGTTAGGGTTAGGGTTAGGGTTAGGGTTAGGGTTAGGGTTAGGGTTAGGGTTAGGGTTAGGGTTAGGGTTAGGGTTAGGGTTAGGGTTAGGGTTAGGGTTAGGGTTAGGGTTAGGGTTAGGGTTAGGGTTAGGGTTAGGGTTAGGGTTAGGGGGTAGGGGTTAGGGTTAGGGTTAGGGTTAGGGTTAGGGTTAGGGTTAGGGTTAGGGTTAGGGTTAGGGTTAGGGTTAGGGTTAGGGTTAGGGTTAGGGTTAGGGTTAGGGTTAGGGTTAGGGTTAGGGTTAGGGTTAGGGTTAGGGTTAGGGTTAGGGTTAGGGTTAGGGTTAGGGTTAGGGTTAGGGTTAGGGTTAGGGTTAGGGTTAGGGTTAGGGTTAGGGTTAGGGTTAGGGTTAGGGTTAGGGTTAGGGTTAGGGTTAGGGTTAGGGTAGGGTTAGGGTTAGGGTTAGGGTTAGGGTTAGGGTTAGGGTTAGGGTTAGGGTTAGGGTTAGGGTTAGGGTAGGGTTAGGGTTAGGGTTAGGGTTAGGGTTAGGGTTAGGGTTAGGGTTAGGGTTAGGGTTAGGGTTAGGGTTAGGGTTAGGGTTAGGGTTAGGGTTAGGGTTAGGGTTAGGGTTAGGGTTAGGGTTAGGGTTAGGGTTAGGGTTAGGGTTAGGGTTAGGGTTAGGGTTAGGGTTAGGGTTAGGGTTAGGGTTAGGGTTAGGGTTAGGGTTAGGGTTAGGGTTAGGGTTAGGGTTAGGGTTAGGGTTAGGGTTAGGGTTAGGGTTAGGGTTAGGGTTAGGGTTAGGGTTAGGGTTAGGGTTAGGGTTAGGGTTAGGGTTAGGGTTAGGGTTAGGGTTAGGGTTAGGGTTAGGGTTAGGGTTAGGGTTAGGGTTAGGGTTAGGGTTAGGGTTAGGGTTAGGGTTAGGGTTAGGGTTAGGGTTAGGGTTAGGGTTAGGGTTAGGGTTAGGGTTAGGGTTAGGGTTAG